>NW_005872289.1:58032-64753 GCF_000147115.1 Myotis lucifugus | reverse complement strand
GGGGACCCAGGGACCTGGTATGAGATTAGTCTCCCTCCGCTGAATCACTCCCGTCAAAATGCTCCTTCTTCTAAGGGGTGAAATGTCTATGGGGCTGGAAATCAGGGATGGAACTCTGACCCTTAGGAAAGTTTGTCTCCACTGTGTGCCCCTGCACTAAATGCCCAAAACCCAGCCTGGGACATGATGCAGAGGGGGATGGAGGAGAGTCCAAAGCTGGCAGTTTCTGTATGTGTAGTAGAATTTACCCCACCCGACACCTAGAGGTCAGAGAGCAATCACTCACGGTATACATTGAGCCATCCAAATCCAATTTCTTTTTGAAAATTTTGAAGGATGGCTACTACAATGTACATTCCTAGGTCCCACACAGTGACTTTTCTTATGGTCAGGGATCCATCAATGTTTACTGTCTCTGGACCACTGAATTAGGGCCCTCTTAGCGATCACCTTGAATGCAATGTAAGAGATGCAATAAGAGTATAGTAGTTCATCTCTCTTCCCCTATACCAAACAAAGCCTGTAATACCTGGAGGCCTATTTTGGGTACGTAGAATCTCATCCTGCCCATCAAGAACACTGGTCAAGACAATACCAAATAGTGCAGTGGTGGGCGGGATCCAGAAGGTTAAGAGGAAGACTAGAAGGGAAGAGAGAGATTGGTCAGTATTTCATCTGTGTATTGGGATGGAGAGATGAGGCATTTCTCTTCATCTCTCAGCCTTGGTCTGCGTGTGAGTTCATGTGTGTATCTCCTTGGTCAAGGTCAGCAACCTGGCCACCATGGCTTCAGCACCTCGGAACCTATACTTTTTGTTTTGAATTCTCTTTCCCACCTGTCTGTGTGGCTGTCCTCCTCACTGCCCTCAGATCCCTGGTGACACTCAGCGGCCTTCTTGGAAGACCTTCCCTGAACACATCCTGTAAAGAACCTCTATCTTCACTCTCTGACCTGTCCCCGCTCTGTGCTCTTCAGGGCACTTTTGAGTACCTGATATCACAAATAGATCTCTTCTCATCTCCTTTTTCCCTGTATAATGTGAGCAGCATGTGGGCAGAAGATGTTGTGATCTTGTGCCCCCAGTGCCTGCAATAGGCTGCAAACACCTGTGGGTGCATGAAAGAGTGCTCCAGGCTTGACCACATCCCATGTTGTATTTGCCCATATTTGTAGTTGGTAGTGGGGACAATGTTTAGCACCCCTGGTTAAAATGTTTCTGGTATCACCTGAAACAAATTGTCATGACTGTGGTCAGTTGTCAAAACTCAATACTCAGTGATGAATAACAGAAAATGAACAGAAACTGAGGTTTTCCTGCCTCTCACCACTTCCACATTATGAGATTTTCATGTTACTGAGCCTCGTCTCTCATCCTACTCTGCGGCCCTGTCCTTTCACTCAGGTCCAAAGGGAAGCCCTTCCACCCATCCCAGAACGCTGTCCTCCCCAGGAGATCTTGGCTATTCTCCGAAACCCAACCTCCCTTCCATTCCCAGGGATTGTCCCCTCCTTACCAGCCAGTAGGAGCCCCAGCCAGGGGCAAACCCTCTGGGGGCAGGAGCTGCAGGGAACTTCATGGTGACTGCTAACTGCTCCGTCCCTCCATCTGAGAGAAGAGCTCGATGTCCAGTAAGGCTCCCAGGCACCTCTGTCCAGTGTGGTGGGATATGCTGTCCCTCCTCCCTGTGTGCTGAGTCTCCTACAGGGGCAAGATAACCTCCCTGGTCATGTGGGCCAGGGCGGGGTCAGGGCCCAGGACCCTCCCTCTCCCTACCCTCATTTTTGCCAACCCTATTGTCCCTTTCAGTTTACCTTTACTCAATAATTTGGTTCCCTGAAAACTGCTGAAGCCTCTGACAACACACACACACATACAAACACAAACTTCCACATGCACAGACAGGTGTTGAGAAAAGCAGTGGCCTGAGGCATCCAGTTCCTGGTCATTCTCCACAGCTCCTTGTCAGTGCACATTTGACATTTTCCTTCAGCAAAAGAATTCTAGGGCCACCTCAGAAAAATTGTCACAAAAATCTCACCCCGGCTCTCCATTGGATCTCCTGTGAAACTTTGTAAGGATTGGGATGCACAGGTGACATATTGGAAAGGATACTTCAGCAGATGCCCATCTAGATGGATGCCAGGATGAGACCCTATGATGTGAGGATGGGGGGCCCTGCCCCGCTCCTGTGCTCAGGGAGGTTCTCCACATCCTGTTAAAATGCAGATTCTGACCGCCAGGTGTGCAGTGGACCAGAGACTCTGCATCTGATGAGCTCTCAGGGGAGGTGGATCTTACTGACCTGTGGAGCCCACATGCAATAGCAAGGCAGATGGAGGCATGTGTCCGCTGAGAGGGTGACCCTCTCACCCCAGCATTGGTCCCTGCTGCATCTTGGTCTTGGGCATGTCAGCACCACACAGAGGACCCCACAGGCCCCAAACTAGGGTTTATTTCTGTTTGTGACACAGAAACCCAGCTTGGCACCATGTCTTCCCTGTGTTCTCAAATGTGCTGGGAAGATGGGATTTCCTCTCAGCAGGAAGGCCACAGAGGTGACTGGTGGTGAGAAGGTGTCAAGCTGGGTGATGACTCTAGAGGGGACCCTCCCTCTATCTCAGGTTGTCACCAGCATGGCTGTTGTTTCCAGAGACAGAGACCCCATCACCAAGGGTCTCAGAAGGACCTGCAGTTTCCAGGTGTGAAGGGTAAGGTGTGAAACAAGGATTGTGGTGGGAGCCTAGGTGGCTGTGGGCTCCATGGTCCTTGGGGAATGTTTTCAAGGAGACCCTCCCTCTCTTTGTTGGTTGACCCTCTCCATGTCCTCCCTGATTGTTCGGGCAGCCTCTGTCCTCTCCCTGGGGGACTTTTTGAGGACACCTCGACTTGCCCATGTGTGATACCAGTTATGAGTTGGGGAGCAGCATAAAGATCCTTGAAAAAGCAGCTGCCCCTAGACACTGTCAAGGTCAGATATGCCCAAACCTGTAGAGGATTGTTATGAGTATTTCAGCAGAATTGATGTCATATGACTGCAATCAAGATCTCAAATCCTAAGAAGAATAGCAGTTTTGTGGCTTATTTTATATATATAATCAAAGGAGAAGATGAAAAAGTTGCATGAAATCCATTGGAAAGTGAGGCAAAGGATAGCAGGGAAATCTCTAGAAATAAATAAAAAGGAAAATGGAGAAACACATATTATTTTTACTTTGGAGGGTCCAAGATAGTTAACATTTCCAGCAGGTACAGAGGCTGTGCAGGAAACGAGGCAACATGAGTGCTCTGTGGTCTTGTATTCGGGTGCCACAGGTTCTGCCTTCAATGGGTCCAGCAAAGAAAATTTGCTGGAGGTATGTGATGTCAAAGGTATGTTATTCATGATGCAAAAGAACAGGGAAAGGGCTCACTTAAGGTAAAGTCTGACATTTGCTAATGAAGCTGTCGGCCTGGGACATGACTACTTGCCATATTCTGCCCGTTTAGGTATTTGTGATCAGACCACACTGTGTGTCACTGAGCTTGTCAGGCCTTCCATGGGGCCTCCAGGGCTTATCAGGTTCCTTGCACAGATGCTTTTTCATTCACAGTTTCTGGAATGAGTAGGTGGGACAGCACAGGCATGACGGAGGGGACCAGAAAAATCTTTTAGTCAGGGAATGGAAATAGGTCTCCTTCTGCACCTCTTTAGGCAAAGCCCAGTTCAAGTGTGGATTTCCTCTGTTTTGTAGGTGCTTCTCAATATTGCCCCTAGAAGGCAAAAGGAGACCTGTAGGCAATGTCAGGTACTGCACTAGGAATGCTGACCAGGCTCCAGAAGGTGGGAGCTCACAGTGAGCCCTGGACAGATGTGAGCTCTGACCTCTAGACTAAGAGCCAGCCATCCGGGGCTTGGTCCCTCTGTGTCTCATGCCTCCTGCCTGCATCCCAGGGTAGGCTGGGCCCAGTGAGAGGACTGGCATTTTCCACAGTATTATAAGTCCAGTATCCAGAGAGCTGTCCCCTCTTGTGGATCTGCTGTCTCAGGAGAAAGTTCTGTTCCAGGTTTTCAAAGCCAGGGTCTGGTGAGTGCTCTTTTGGGAGAGGATGCTGCCCTGGATGGTTGATCCCCAAAATGCCCTCTGTGTTTCCCATCACAGCGTTGGGATGTTGCATCAATTCCCCTGTGTCCCTGTCTGTCATCTGCTCTAGGCCTTCCCACAGGGCCCAGGATCTGGAGCAGCTCCACATGGAATGTCAACCAGGGAACTCTGTGGGTCCTTCTGTTAGTGGAGGGGAGTCCCCATGGGACCCTCAGCACATCTGAAATGGAAGCAACCCCAGATCCTGGGTTCTCCTTTCCCATCGTGCTGAGAATTTTCCCCTTTTTTCCCAGGTCACTGTGGGCTGGTGAGATGTCTTTAGGGGCTACAGGCAGCTGTATTCATACCAGGGAACTTGGGGATGGGGAGTCATCCCTTAATTTCCTTGAGGTGAGGGTGAGTACCCTCCTGCCTTAGTAGAAACTCTACCTTTGATGGAGAATCCAGAATGTCTGCCAGCTCAGGGATCTGTGATAAAAGGAAGAACATGGGCTGCTTTCCAGGCCCTGAAGATGTGAGGGGTGGGAAGGGCTGTGATTTCCTGGCACTGAAATCAGAGTGGTCTGAACCCTCACGGTTAGGAAGTTCCTGTCCCCCTTTCCTGACTGTAAGTGGAGTAAACACCTGGCCTTGGGACATCGCAGTGTAAAAAGGGGCTGTGGCCTCCACCCAGGCTGACGCCAAGGCCTTCATGTGGATAAGGGACATGATCTGACTGCAAGTGTCACACAGGGTGACCGGCTTCCATTATATGGCTTCCCTGATCAATGTAATGAGTGTTTACTCAGTATCTCTGGTGTTTCTGGTCAGGGCTAGGCCCTGGGAACACCACAGAGAGCAGGAAATATGTGGGACCTGCTCGCGAGGAGTTTAACTTGTAAGGAGAGACTGGGTCTCAGATAAACATTCCATAAACATTTGTGTAGAAAAGTCTTTCACACAAAGAATTAGGTGCTTGTAAAATTATCAAAGGGCTAGAGAAATGGAAGTTAAAGAGTTGCACTGGAAGTTGGGTTTCAAGGTTGCGCTGACACAGCCCCTCCCACAGGTAAAGAATTAACTGTGTCTGCCAGAGGCCACCCATCAGTCAACACAGTAGCAGAAATAATAGGCCCATCTCCTCTCCAGCTTCCAAATTACACACAAGTGCATCTTAGAGGCTGAGTTTAATTCACATCTGAATTCTCAATCACAAGGAGTGGGGGAATGGAATATTTAACCTTCCAGTCTACCTGATATTGGAGGGAACATGGAAAGGGGTGGAACATACATGCCATGTGCCAATACATGGCATGTCTGAGCCCACATGCAGGCTGTGGGACTCTAGGCAAGTGATCAAACCTCAAAAATCTTCAGTTTCCCTATGTGATGTCATACAAAGATATTTGGTGTTATTTCCTGGTTCTTAGAACTGAGCAACAAAAAATAGTTGGAATTTGTCTGATTTATAAGGGTTGATAAGAGTGTCTTTTGTGATGATGAAGAAACTCAGACAGGCCTCTGGATAGATGCAAGGTAAGCGCAGGTCACCATAAACACAAAACCTTTCTTAGAAGCTGGAATTTCCCTGAAGAGATGAAGTTACATAAAATGTGTAGGAATTTTTTGCTGCCAATTTAAGAAGTGTTTATACCTATAGATAATTTTTATAAGTTTATTTGAGCCAAACTGATGAGAATTGCTGGAAAACCAAAACTCAATGGACTGAAGGAACACTTCAGAGAATGGGAGTTTTACTTCTTATTTTATACATTACAATCAAAGCAGAAGGAGTAAGGGGTTACATGAAATCCATTGGTGAAATATTAGAAAGTGGAAAAAAGCAAAGTGGGGAAATCTCTGAGATACGATAAAAAGAAAAACAAGTAGACACATTCTAATTTGACATGGGTGGGTACAGAATAATTAACAGTTAACAATTAACATGATGACAATAACAATTAGAGGTTCTGCTGTGCAGTAGGAAGTCTGGAAATAAAGAAACTACACAAACATTCCAAAAGTATGCTATTGTAGACAGGCTCAGTTAAACTAAAGATTGACCTTTGTTAGGGAAGAGATTGGCCTAAGACATGACTACCCACCATGGCTCGGTTTTGTTTAGAAAATTTTCATTTCAGATCATCCTATGTGCTTACTGTAAGTCTCTGAGTTTGTAAATACCATCGCAGGCCTCCCCTGAGCTTATCAGGTTGTATATGTGGCCCTTTTATGTCAACACTTTCAAATTTTGGTCATAAGTCAATCTAAAGGATGCATTAATGACCAACATTTTGATTGGATAATATGCTCCCATGGTGCTAGGAAGGCTCATTCCTAGGAAGCCTTAGTGTAAGCATTTTTCTTGCTGAACAATGGACCATCAGGGATGGGTAAGACTGTAACCATGGATGGAAGTCAAGGCTGAATTTTCTCAAAAGGAAAAGCAGGTAAGTGGAAGTCAGGCAGGTTCAACGGGCCTTAACTAAGAAAAACACTCTGGATTATTTCTAACCTATAATCCAAGTTTTGCTCTCTGTATTTTGCCTCTAGTATGACATTTACTCATAATTTGAGGCCAACCTATACACTCTTCAATTATTACAATCTGACTATGAGTGTTCCCATTTCCTATGGCCCATAAATTTCCCATTGAAA
>NW_005872289.1:38098-57904 GCF_000147115.1 Myotis lucifugus | reverse complement strand
ATCTGTTCTACTATTCATACAAAAACATCTTTCTCAACATTTCTTTCCAATACTTCTACATCTTCCCTTTTTCTTCTTGATTTATCGCATTTCAGTCATTCAAAAATTACCTACTTATGAAAACATGCTCAAAGTCACTAATCATCCAAGAAATGCAAATCAAACTACAATGAGGTACCATCTCACACTGTCAGAATGGCTATCATCAACAAATCAATAACAAGTGCTGGCAAGGATGTGGAGAAAAAGGAACCCTCTTATATTGCTGGTGGGAATGCAGAATGGTGCAGCCACTGTGGAAAACAGTATGGAAAACAGTATGGAAAGTCACTGTGGAAAGCAGTTTCTTCAAAAAATTAAAAATGAAACTTCCATTTGACCCATTAATCCCACTTCTAGGAATATATCCCAAGAAAACAGAAATACCAGTCAGAAAGGATATATGCACCCCTCTGTTCATAGCAGCAAAATTTATAATAGCTAAGATCTAGAAGGTGCCTAAGTACCTATCAGCAGACAAGTGGATTGGAAAATTGTGGTAAATCTACAGTGGAATACTATGCTGCAGTAAAAAAGAAGGGATTCTTACCATCTGCAACAGCAGGAATGGAACTGGAGAACATTATGGTAAGCAAAATAAGCCAGTCAGAGAAAAATAAATATCACATGATCTCACTCATTTGTGGAATATAATGAACAACATAAAGTGATGAACAAAAATAGGACCAGAGACATAGAAGCATCAAACAGACTAGACTGTCCAACCTATGACGAAAGACAGGGGATGAGAGGCTAAGAGATCAACCAAAGGACTTGTATGCATGCATATGAGCATAACCAATGGACACAGACAGTAGGGCAGTGAGGGCATGTGCTGGTGGGTGGAAGCATCTGGGGAGAGGTCAATGGGGGGAAAAGGAAACTCATGTAATACTTTAAACAATAAAAAATTAATTTTTTAAAAGCATAAAAGTGCTTTTAATCTTAAAAAATAAAATAAAATAAAAAATAACCAACTTGGCCAGCCAGTGTGGATCAGTGGTTGAGCATCAACCCATGAACCAGGAGGTCACAGTTCAATTCCCAGTCAGGGCACATGCCTAGTTTTCAGGCTCCATCCCCCGCAGCCAATCTATGTATGATTCTCTCTCATCATTAATCTTTCTCTCTCTATCTTCCTCTCCCTTCCTCTCTCTGAAATCAATAAAAATATTTTTTAAAATAACCAACTAATTAGGAAAAACTACTTACTTTTAAACTCTCTTAAAAACAAACACATTCCTTTCCTTTGCAATAACATTCCTTCTAAATTTCAAACTGTTACCAGAAAGGGAGCCTGGTCCTGAACAGATTTGCTTAAGGCCGGCCTGCAGTGTGTGGGTTCTTGATTTGGTGCAAGAAAGATTTCACAACATGAGTTCAGGTGATTTTGAAAGTATGTTTTTTAAAGTTTGAACACTGAAATAAGGAAGGGCTTAGGATAGAGGCAGTAGGGGACTAGGCAGGGCTGTTTGGGCTCTCTAGAAACATTATGGGAATGAACTGAGTCTAGGTGGGGCTGCTGTCAGCTCACAGGAAAGTTAGAGTAGAAAAGTTTGGGGGACAGGTCAATGGGATTAGTCCCGGAGAAGGTGCTGCTGCCCATTGCTCCCCTGGTTGCAAGTTGCATGGGCACCTCATAGAGTTTAAAAGAAAGAAAATCACTCAAAATTGAGATTGGGGGGAGGGGGCACAAGAAGGGCACACACTGGCTTCTTTGTCTTGAGCGATTTTATTTACTTTCCAAAGGTGGGGATTTAGTGGAGGTCTCAGGGGAGATCTCAATAGAATTTTCATCAGCTTTCCCAAATGTCTTTTTTAAAGGTCATGGTCTCTAGTAATAGGTCAGTGCCAGGGCAGGCAGTCTAAGCCTCATTATCAGCAATATTACAGAGAAAGGAAGGCCTCCATGGGGGCAGTTTTGCCCATTACTAGGCACCCGGGGCTCTCCACCCCGATGGCCTTCTGTATCTGGCTGAAAATTGCTTTGCCATTTTGTTCAGCTGTCTGTCTCAGTTGCCTAATTCCACTTTCCAAGGAATTTTCCTAGCTTCTTAGTATCCTGTCTCAAAAAGAGAAAACATAAAAAAGTATTATTAATAATACAGAAGTTATCATATGCACCTTTAGTCATTATTAAAAATTGAGCTATATATGCAATGTTTGAGAAAAGTCCAAAGAACAAGTGTAATTATTATTATCAGTAATATTCACTGACAGGTAAAGATAATCAATTTGTAGTTATACAGGCCTTGTCTTGGGATAGCTCTCAATCTCTCATGTCAGTGACCTCTCATTCTCAAGAAGTCTTTGTTCACTGTAGGTGGAAGCAAGTGTCAGAGAGAGGGCAGATGTCCATTTGTGGTTTGGCACCTGATAAGGTCCCTTCAAACAATGTTGGGGAGTCTTTCATTGATGTCTTTTCCAATTGCTAAAATAAGTCATGGTCTCTGAAGTCTTCAGGTGCTGAGAGCATTCCTGTAAATAAATGTCACTAATTTATCTGTCCCTATCAGCTGGTTAAAAAGTTCTTGATAATAATGCAGAATGTCTCCTTTTCGTAAGGTTGGTTCATATGTCTCTTCTTCTAGATATAAGGGGGTTACTGGTGACTATTTACTGAAGAGAAAAGCTTTGCGTTTACCAAAAAAGGAGATTCCAGGTTGAGAAGAACCATAAGGAGGGCTTTAGGCCAAGGGAGATTAAAAGCTTCTGAAAATTTACCTAGTTGAGTTTTAATTATATCATTTGTATATTACACCAATCCAGAGAACTAGAGTTATAGGTACAATAAAAAGACTCGTAGAATAGGCCAGACATTAGAAATGAATTGTATTTTTTGAACAGTGAAGTGTGTCCCTAAGTCACTGTGACTCATAGGGAATTCCCCAATAGGTGTTAATTTTCCCCAATCATAATTTACCATTTTAACTGTTGCTCTCCTTCAAGTGAATACCTCAACCTAGTGAGAATAACATACAAATCATAAGTAAGACATATTTGTATTCCTGAGATGGTATCACTTGGATAAAATTCAATTACCATCTTTAAAAGGGATCTACAGGCAGGAAGTAGGAAATAACCTTGGGGATCATGGAATGATTTTCCAGGGTTAAATTTAGATAGTAGAACATCTGCTACACACTTTGCAATCTATAGAAGGAAAAGGAGTGACATGAAATCCAGTGGTTAAAGATTGGAGCGGTAGGAGAAAAAACAGCAAGGCATAGAGAGAATCTCTGGGACTAGATAAAAAGTAAAACCAATCAACGCATACTTCATTTATATTGGTTGGTATAAGATAGTTATCAGTAAGCAATTAGCATGATAACAATAACATGGAGGGGTCTTGTGCTCTCTGCTCTGGAGTTGAGGGGTTTGGTGTAGCTGGATATTTGTAAACAAGGATCTGAAGTCCTGCCAAGAAGAGGTGAATGTCCTATCAGGAATAACCACATGACTTGCAAGCGAGTCATACTGGGTCAAGATTGCACACAATCTTGATTTCCCAGAATGTTTACCTCCCTAAGAAAGGATAAGATTAAAAAGTCATGGGTAGAGCAGAAAAGGAATTGCACAGCTGCAATTTGTCTTCAATGCTCTCTTGTAATAATATAGAACAAAACAAGATTTTGTTGATTAACTGCTGATACACTAACCTTGTGCCAAACCCTAATAAAAGCAATGGTTGAGGGTACAGGGTTGTTACATGCCTGAGTGAGCGGTAGCCCTCTGTCTGGCAACAATCGCCTGTGTTCTCGTCTTACTTCTGCGCCTTCGGTCCATTAAACATCCCTCAACTCTTGGCGCCTAGAACGTGGGACCTTAAGGTAAGTTCAGGGAAGCACAGGTCTGAAAGGGAAAAAGTCTGCGACGGTTTACCCAAAACTTTGGGCAAACCAGGCAGAGCAATGGGGAACTCCCCGACAGCAGAGAATCAATATATGACTCTGCTGCGTTCAGTGCTTAAAAGCACTGGGGTTAGTGTGTCTCAAGACACTTTTAGGAAATTAGCTAGAGAAATAAGAAGGCATTGTTATTGGTTTGAGCTGACAGGCAGAAATCAGTTAAATCTAAAGGTTTGGAAACAGGTTGTTCGTGCACTACGGCGTGCTCATCAGAATGGAGATCCTATAAGGACATGAAGTTTGGTCCTTGTGTACTTTGATTACTATGGCTCTTACACCTTTGCATTCAGATTCAGATTATGAGGCTGCTCCAGTTAAAGTTACTAGCTCTTGTTCTAGCTCCACTTGTGAAACTGATAAAGATATGCCTAATAGACCATTACCTTCTTTGCCTCATGAAAATAATATGGAGCAAAAGAGGAAAGATGTTGAACAGAAGTTGGAGGAATATGAAGATATAGAGGGACTGATAAAGAGGGCATTCAGGATTTCTCAGAAAGTAAACTAGTAGCACTGATTCTAGTGGTAGCGAAAGGAAGAGATTATTAAAAAAGAAAAGCAAAACAAGGGATGACGAACAAGAGTTATTAAAAGATTTGCTGATTCATATGAAGGCATTAATATGTGGTATCCCACCGCCTCATGTTAAACCCACTAATAAGTTACAGGAATTAATCATAATGCTTTTCCAGTTCAACAGCCACTGTCGGAGGAGCCCAGAATAACTCCCACAGCTCCTCCTCCAGACCCACCACATTATTCCACAGGGGCACATCGGCAATTCCAGCTTTCCTTGCCTACTGAAATAAACAAAATATTATTAGATTTAGAACCTGGGGATGAGATTGTTCCTCCCACATGGAGAAGAGAAGAAGATTTCCTTGTATTTCCGATGCAGCAGCAGCAAATGCCACCAGATCTGCAACAATATCTCCAATATCCAAATGGTTAATGCAGAAAAAGGAGGGGGCCGTTGGCAGGGAGAGCAGGGAGAGAGAGTTTTTGTTTATTTTTACTTATCTGAACTATGCTGGACTCAAGGCCGCAAGGTGCTTCTAAGCACAACAAGTTCCTCTCTGCTCCGTTTTGTTCTCTTTAACCCTTCTAATACTAAATTAGACCAGGGTCATATTGAATATTTCTCTAGTCCCTGGAATTCACCTGTGTTTGTTATTAAGAAAAAATCTGGCAAGTAGAGAATGTTAACTGTTCTAAAGAAAATTAATGAAGTTATACAACCAATGGGACCCTTACAGCTTGGGATTCCTAACCCCTCGCTAATTCCTAAACATTGGTCCATTGTCATAATTGATTTAAAAGATTGTTTCTTCACTATTCCTTTGCAACCTCAAGACTGTGAGAAATTTGCATTTACTTTCCCAGCTTTAAATCAGGCTCAACCCACTCAACAGTATCAGTGGAAAGTCTTACCACAAGGAATGTTAAACAGTCCCACTATGTGTCAGGCAAATGTGCACCAACCTTTAGAAATAGTCAGAAAAACATTTCCTAATGCTCTAATTTATCATTATATAGATGATATTTTAGTAGCTTCTGAAATTCAATCACAATTATAGGAGATTTACCAATACCTCCTTGAAAAACTCCAAGACTATGGATTAGAAGTAGCCCCAGAAAAGGTACAATGGCAGGAGCCATGGAAATATCTTGGGCAAAAATTAAGAGATGTCTCCATTATTCCACAGAAGGTTCAAATTAGAAGAGACAGTTTAAAGACTCTAAACAATTTTCAAAAGTTATTAGGAGATATTAATTGGTTGAGACCCAGCCTTGGTATACCTACTTATCAATTCACTAATTTATTTCAAATCCTAGAGGGGCCATCTGAATTAGATAGTCCCCATGTTTTAACCCCTGCTGCAGAAAAAGAATTAACTTAGATAAAACAGCATGTACAACAAGCACAATTAGATAAAATTCTTTCCATGGACAATTTTAAATTATTAGTTTTCCACACCGAGCATTCTCCTACAGGGTTATTTGTTCAAGACATTAATGTTGTTGAATGAATTTTCTTGCCTCATAAATCACAGAAAAAATTACAGACTTGTATTTAAAAAATTTGCCAAATTATTTACCAGGGAAGATTAAGATTAAGACAATTATGTGGTTTAGATCCAGAAGAAATTATAGTACCTTTTACTGTCAAGGAAATTTAAGAATTGTTTCGAATATGCAATGATTGGCAAACTGCTTGTGCTCATTTTTTAGGGTAAATACATAATCATTATCCTACAGATAAAAGGTTACAATTTCTTAAGAAAACTCAATGGATATTGCCTCCTATTGTAGCTAATGAGCCAGTTCAAGGTCCTACAATGGGGGAGAGGTTATGCTTATATTTCCACAGGTAAAGAAAAGTTCTGGGTTCCTGAGAGGCGTCTTAAGCTGAGACATGGGAACCAAAAGGAAGTTCCACTTAATTGACCTGACCAAGTATTTCTCAGAGATGATGTTGACAGGGCCTCCTATCTGCAAAGCTCTATGGTCAACGCAACATTCATCTGTACACACCTGGGGTCAGGTGAAGAAGCTTACCCAAGAGGGAGAACAACTGGTCCAGCATCATGGTAAAGAAGTGATGCCATCTACTTTGTTCCTTGCTATGCTTGCACTAATAACCACTCAGGGAAATGCAGAGAATCATACATGCTGGGCTTACATTCCTAATCCCCCACTGAATAGAGGTGTTTCTTGGTTGGATTCAAAGGTTTGAATTTATGTTAATGACTCAAATTGGTTACCCAGACCTTATGATGATCAAGGCCCATTAAAACCAGAAGAGGGAGGTAGAATCATAGAAAATTATACCACTGGAACCAGGGAGTGCCAATATGCTTAGGTCAAGGAGACCATTGTTTAACAATACAGGCACAAGCCTAGCTGAGCATTTTGGAAAACACTACTACTGCAACAAAAAACAGGTGTTTGTTTCTTCTGAGTGTCCATGGGTTTAAAAATGTTAGTTAGGAAAACAATAGTACACCTCCATTACTGCCACCATGTCATGTTCCTACGTTTACACACTTGTCCAATTGGGTCGATTGGGAATCCTGTCAAGGAGAGACGGTTCAGGTTTTATCTAACACTTCCTATGGAAGTGTCATTGATTGGAGCCCTTCAGGTTCTGCCTGTTCCAAAGCCAATGGAGCTGATGTACAATGGCGTAGAGGAGAGAACAAGTCCATGTCCACACAAGCGAATGCAAGCATCGTGTGGCATGGTGGAGGATTTGCACCCCCAACACCTCATCAAGAAGGACATCCTGTTCAATCTGACTTATGGAAATTGGGATCTGCCTTACACTCCTTGTTTTTTTGTTTGTTTGTTTTGTTTTTAAATATATTTTATTGATTTTTTTACAGAGAAGAAGGGAGAGGGATAGAGAGCCAGAAACATCAATGAGAGAGATCGATCAGCTGTCTCCTGCACGCCCCCCCAGTGGGGATATGCCCACAACCAAGGTACATGCCCTTGACCGGAATTGAACCTGGGAACCCTGAGTCTGCAGGTCGACGCTCTATCCACTGAGCCAAACCGGTTCGGCAACCTTACACTCTTTGAAAGCATAGACTGGCTTCTATAAAAGTAACTCTGGAGAAAAACCAAGATGTCGGCATAGGTAAATACCGGAAATTACTGCCTCCCACAACAAACTCAAAAATACAACTAAAAGACAAAACGGACATCATCCAGAACCACAGGAAGGCTGGCTGAGTGGAAATTCCACAACTAGAAGGAAAGAGAAAAGCACACTGAGACTCAGAGGAGGTGCGGAAGTGCAGAGGTACAGAGGCCCACACAGCAGGGGCTGGCAACTGAAGACTCGGCTGTCTTTTTGAATCGGGAGGGAGTCTCAAGCCCCCAACTGCTCTGAATTCCAGTTCCGGGTGAGTCTCTGGGGACCCAGACTCATACGGGAAGAAACTGGACTGTCGGGCAGAGGGCCGAACTCAGAAATCTAGGGCGGCTTTCTCTCAAAGATGCTTGTAGCAATTACCGGGACACTGAGATGCGGGGTCCCTTAGGGCAGGGCTGAGGATCAGCCATAGCTGCTTGCTCCACCCTGTTGGTTCCCAAAGACCCCGCCCCACCCAACCTGCAGCAGAGGCTTTTGCATATGAATGCCCTGGCCCTTTACAATATGAAAATTACCTAACAAACTGCAGCTGGGCCAGACAGACCCAGAACTTCCAAGAGAAGGCCCAAGGCCCCACAGCAGCTTGCATTGCTTTACAGCTGGGCCTCATTTGGGCACCTCCAAACACCAAACAAGAAAGGGGAATCTGCAGATCTCCTCCTAGCTCCTGCTGGGTAGCCTCAGGAAGAGGCTAAATTAGCACCTCCTTAGATCCAAGAGCCAGTGTACCCAGTGGTCAGAGTGGGACCATCCAATTACAATTCCTCAGATCCATAATGCACACACTCAGGGGGCAGACTCAGTGAGCACCAAAGCCCCACTGAAGCAAGTCTTGCCTCATAAGGGTGTCTTCAGCACAGAAGTTCTCCCACCGTAGACACAGCTGACTCTCACAGCCAATTAGCCTGGAGGTCAATTCCTCCCAGTGATACCTACAACAATCAAGGCTTAACTACAACAAGACTGTGCACAAAGCCCACAAAGGGGTGCAACAAGAGTGTCCACCTCAGGTAATTGGGGAGGCTGAGCCACTGGGCCCTATAGGACACCTAGCACACAAAGCCACTCTACCAACACAGGGAAGCATAAAAAATGAGGAGACAAAGAAACAGGTCACAGATGACAGAAATGGAGGAAAGCAAACGACTGTATATAGAGTTCAAAACCACACATTTAAGGTTTTTCAAGTACTTTCTAGAAACCGTCGATAAATTTAGTAAGACCCTCAAAAAGACTGGTGAGACCGCTAATAAATGTAGTGAGACCATCGAGGTTATGAAAAAGGACCAACTAGAAATTAAGCATACACTGACTGAAATAAAGGATATTCTGCAGAGTTCCAACAGCAGACTAGAGGATCACAAGAATGAAGTCAAAGATTTGAAATACGAAGAAGCAAAAAACACCCAATCAGAAAAGCAAAATGAAAAAAGAATCCAAAAATACGAAGATAGTGTAAGGAGCCTCTGGGACAGCTTCAAGCATACCAACATCCGAATTATAGGGGTGCCAGAAGAAGAGAGAGAACAAGATATTGAAAACCTATTTGAAGAAATAATGACAGAAAACTTCCCCTACCTGGTGAAAGAAATAGACTTACAAGTCCAGGAAGCACAGAGAACCCCAAACAAAGGGAATCCAAAGAGGACCACATCAAGGCACATCATAATTAAAATGCCAAGAGCAAAAGACAAAGAGAATCCTAAAAGCAGCAAGAGAAAAAAAGTCAGTTACCTACAAGTGAGTACCCATACGACTGTCAGCTGATTGCTCCACAGAAACTTTGCAGGCCAGAAGGGAGTGGCAAGAAATATTCAAAGTGATGAATGCCAAGAACCTACAACCAAGATTACTTTATCCAGCAAAGCTATCATTCAGAATTGAAGGTCAGGTAAAGAGCTTCACAGATAAGGAAAAGCTAAAGGAGTTCATCACCACCAAACCAGTACTATATGAAATGCTGAAAGGTATCCTTTAAGAAGAGGAAAAAGAAAAATAAGGTAAAGATACAAATTATGACCAACAAACATGCATCTATCAACAAGTGAATCTAAAAATCAAGTGAATAAATAATCTGATGAACAGAATAAACTGGTGATTAAAATAGAATCAGGGGCATAGAAAGGGATTGGACTGACTATTCTTGGGAGGGGGGAGAAGGGGTGTGGGGGATCCAGGAAGAGACTGGACAAAAATCGTGCACCTATGGATGAGGACAGTAGGGAGGGTAAGGGCGGAGGGGGGGTGGGAACCAGGTGGAGGGGAGCTATGGGGGGAAAAAAGAGGAGCAACTGTAATAAACTGAACAATAAAGATTTAATTTAAAAAAAAAATAAAAACCTAAAAAAACAAAAACTCTGGGAATTACACCTTACAATTTCATGTTAACAAAACTGCCTTTGTACAAGCCTGTGTTCAATTACCATTTTTATTAATGAAAGGAGTTGTTAAGTGGAATGCTAACTCGGGGGAAATTTCCTGTGTTAATTGTTCTTTTTATACTTGTCTAAATTCTTCTACTGCATTTAAACAAGCAACTAGCTAATAGAAAAGCAGCTGTGTTATCTCTAATGCTCCATCAAATGAAGCAAGAAAAAAGGGGGAATTGTAGCTGAACATTTGTAAAAAAGGATCTGAAGTCCTGCCAAGAAAAGGTGAATGTTCTATCAGCAACAACCACGTGACTTGCAAGCGAGTTACGCTGGGTCAAGATTGCACACAATCTTGAGTTCCCAGAACATTTACCTCCCTAAGAAAGGATAAGATTAAAAAGTCCTGGGTAGAGGAGAAAAGGAATTGCACAGCTGCAAGTTGTCTTCAATGCGCTATTGTAATAATATAGAAAAAACAAGATTTTGTTGATTAACTGCTGATGCACTAATCTTCTGCCAAACCCCAATAAAAGCAATGGTTGAGGATACAGGGTTGTTACATGCCAGAGCGAGCTGTAGCCATCTGTCTGGCATCAATTGCCTGTGTGCTCGTCTTATCTGTGTCTTCGGTTCATTAAACATCCCTCAACATTTGGAAAATTGAAAATCACCCTGACATGGCATAGGTATGTTACAGATGGAAAAAGTCAATGGATGGGCTCAGTTAAAGTAAAGACTAACCTTTTTCAGGAAAGATACCAGCCAAGCACATGACTACCCACCGTGACTCACTTAAAGTTAGTAAGTTTTTCTTTTCAGACCATCCTGTGGGGTTACTTCAGGTTTCTGAGTTTGTAAGGCCCCCACAGAGGCCTTTCCTGAGCTTGTGAGGTTGAGTGTATGGCCCCTTTTTCATTCAAACAGCCCAACTCCTTAACCTCTTGGGAGGAGAGAGGAGCTAGAGATAATTACCAATGGCCAATTATTTCATCAATTATGCCAACATAAGGATACTTCTAATAAGACCCCTAAACACGGGGTTCAGAAAACTTTGTGTTGATGCTGGAAGGCTGAGCCCTCAGGGAAAACATGTAAGTTTCACACCTTGCCTCATGCCTTGATCTGCCAGTCTCTCCCATTTAGTTATTCCTGAATTGTATACTTATAATAAACCAGTAATAGTAAGTAAAGTCCTTTCCTGAGTACTGTTTGGGGTTGTTAGATAATTATAAAGAATCAGGGGTCATGGGAACCCCCAAACCTGGACTTAACCAGGCCAAAATGTGAGTTACTTGGGCACCCCATCTGTGATGGCGTCTGAAGTTATGTTACTGAGCCTTGAACCTATGGGTTCTGCACCCACTTCAGATAGTTAGTATCAGAACTGAAATGAATTGTAGGACACCCCATTGGAGAATTGGTAGTTGATGGGAAAAACAGAAACAAAAACCTTCAACTCATATAAAAACTACCCAGCAGGTGATGTTAGAAGTGATTATAATATTGTCAGTGATCTGCCTGTATTAGGTGCTCAGGGCGTTTGAGAAGACTTCACTTTTACTCCCCTCTCTCCCTAAGCCCTCTCTCACTTTCAGAGTCCACTCTCAACCCTTTTCCTCTTCTTTGTTCTCACAGAATGAGGCTTGAGGCAGTGGTTCTGACCCCAGGAGCAGTGGAGGTACAGGCCTGTAAGTCTATTCATATTGTTGTTCACCCTGAGGTGGGATCTGTTCTCCTAATTCCTAGACAGCCAGTAAACTGACATCAGGTTGCAGTGAAAGGAAGAAAGTATATTTTACAAAGGTACTAATGAAGGGGAATGGAGCAGCTGATGCTCAAAGACCAGAACTCACAGTGGTTTATATTTAGGATCTTTTAAGGGGCAAAAGTCATGACGTGGGGTTCAGAGTCATGGGTTTTGAGGATTGGTCAGTTATGTTATAAGTACTCATAATGTGACTTATTTCTCCTGGCTTCATCCTGGCTGGGGTCTTTGGTTATTGGGGCCTAGAGGTCTTTCTTCGTGCAGACAACACAATGTTCTGCAACCCATTTTGGGGTTAGGTCAGTGATATTACTCTAAGAGCAGAAAACATCTATCCATCTTGTGCTTAGCAGACAACATCTTTATCTTATCTCGAGCAAGATATCTCTTGCAACCTTTTTCATTGACTAGTTTCCAGGCTCCAGGCCCCATCTGCATTCTTTCCTATCACACATGCCAGATTCTATTTTCTATTTATTAGTTAACTAAAAATAATAACATCCAGCTATGGGAACAAAGGGTATTCTTCCTCTCATCTTTTAAATTCTTCTATCTGGGCTAAAAGTCAAATTAACAGACAGAATAACAGGAGACAATTTACAAAGTCTGTTATAAGAATGAATATTCTGGGGCTATAAGAATAGAGACCAAAGGAAGCATTGGGTAGTGGAGGCTTGTATGTCATTCTGAAGCTAAGGGGGAAAGAGGGTTGTGGTTTGAGGCTTCAAAAGGCAGGAAGCCATTGGCATGGAGATGCCAAAGCAAGTGGGAATGTCCCTCCTGGAGCTGCTCCTCCATCTATACACATTCAAGGCCAGCGGTTCTCAACCTGTGAGTCGTGACCCCTTTGGCAGTCGAACGACCATTTCACAGGGGTCGCCTAAGAACATCCTGCATATCAGATATTTACATTACTATTTATAACAGTAGCAATATTACAATTATGAAGTAACAACAGAAATAATTTCATGGTTGGGTCACCACATTAGGAACTGTATTTAAAGGGCCAGAAGTTTGAGAACCACTGTTCTAGGCAGTTTACTGGGAAGGTCCAAGGCTTATTTCTTAAACCCTTTTTCCCCCCAATAAGGATACCAATATCAATACCCTAAAAGGTACATCTGGGGTAAACACTTGGCTTCCCTTCACAGCAGAACAATGACTCTTAGTAAGGTTTAAAAGTCTAACTAAGGGGACCCTTTCCCCCTCCCTACTTGGGAGTCAGTTCTGTGGGACTCTTTCCCTCTCCCCATGTGGGAGTCTATACTTGTTCTTCAATTAATCTCCATCTTTGCTATAAAAAATAAGTCTAACTAAAAGCTCATTCCTAGTTACCTAGTCATTGAACTAATTCATTAGCAAAACAAAACAAAACATAAAAATACTGAAACATTGCTCTTTCAGTCTAAATGTGTCCATTTTTGACTTCTCACTAGAAAAAAAACTAAAAGATACATTGGAATCTACTATAAAAATTTTCTTCATTCCTGGAGAGCAACTTGACACATTCACATCATCCATAGCTGTCCAGGAAGAACTAGGAGTCCTGAGACCCTGACTCATGTCTCAGATTAGTGTTTCCGCCATCATTGCTCACTGGTTAAGCTGTTCCTTTGTTGTGTTTGTACATGTCCCTAATTTTGACTAGTATGTGAACTTCTTGCCTGCCTGAAGGACTCCAGTCACGTCTCTATTGATGATGAATTGAGGGCAGGAGTCTTGCCGCGGGTGTCCAGCTAGGCTTCAATATCACCCATGCAGTCAAAACCGGTTTGTCTCAGTGGATAGAGCATTGGCCTGCGGACTGAAAGGTCCCAGGTTCGATTCCGGTCAAGGGCATGTACTTGGGTTGCGGGCACATCCCCAGTAGGAGATGTGCAGGAGGCAGCTGGTCGATGTTTCTCTCTCATCGATGTTTCTAACTCTCTATCTCTCTCTCTTCCTCTCTGTAAAAAATCAATAAAAAATATATTTAAAAAAATATCACCCATGCACTTTCATGTTTAACTTAATTTAGTTCCAAAATGCTACAACATGAATGATGGAAAAAGGTCCTGATGTGACTTACAAAAACAAAGGGATTCATAAGGTCCCCCGCAGTCATGGTAACTTTATGGCATCTCTGTGTTTTTTCAGTCACTAAGACATATTGTGTATGAGTGTCCAGGATAGAATCTGATTGTTCATTTGTTAATTCTTGGAATATGTAATGTACTCCTACTATGTACCTACCCATGACTATCCGGAGCCCTAGAGCAGTGGTTCTCAACCTTCCTAATGCTGTGACCCTTTAATACAGTTCCTCATCTTGTGGTGACCCCCAACCATAAAATTATTTTTGTTGCTACTTCATAACTGTACTTTTGCTATTGTTGTGAATTGTAATGTAAATATCTGATATGCAGGATGTATTTTCATTGTTACAAATTGAACATAATTAAAGCACAGTGATTAATCACAAAAACAATATGTAATTATATATTATGAAATATTTATTTCTAATTACAAATAAATGAAATATTGTCTTGAAGCATGGTGTAGCATGGGTAACAGTCTTAATATAACAACAGTAAACTACATTGCTACATTTTGTGACAGTATGGGTAAAAAGCCAACGTCAAAGAGAAGGTTGAGATTGCTTCTTTCTAACCAGATCAGAAATTCTTGGGGCAGTCTTTGCAAGAGCACAACGAAGATCATCTTCCACAACAAGTCTACTTCTGTATTTAGATTTGATAACAAACAAGCTGGAAAACCCATTTTCACAAAGATATGTTGTTGGAAATGGAAGAAGAAAGCGCAACACTGTCTCAGACAGAACAGGATATGACTGCAAGCACTTGATCCAGAATTTTGTAACTGGCATTGTAGAGAAATCAGTTCTCGCTGCATCGTTGTTAATAAGTTCAATGAACTCCTCTTGTGCTGTCTCAGGAACATCTTCAACTTTGACTGTGAATGTGCTTCTGGCAAGTGCAAATGGGGTGTCAGGTAGATTTGGAAAGTCCGATGAAATTTTGTCTGCAAGCATGTGCAAGTGTTCTTTCACAGAAATTATTATCGTAAACCTTTTGTCTGGTTCAATGTCATGTTCCTCAAAGAAAGCAGATAAGGTAGGCAACATGTAAATTTTATTTTCATCCAATTTTTTTTTTTTCCAAAGCTGAAGTTTCATTTGGAGTGATCGGATCTTTTCAGACAAATAGAGGCATGTTCCATTTGGTCCTTGCAGTGATAAATTTAACTCATTCAAGATGGCAAAGATGTCAACCAAGTAAGCTATATTCTGCAGTTCACTTTTATCATCGAAAAGTGCTTTGAACAGCAGTCTTGCTTTCTGATTAAAAAACGTTTTGAGTTCATCACGAAGCTCAAAAACATGTTTTAAATTTTTTCCTTTCGACAACCATCTCACCTCGACGCATACAACTGGTTGCACAATTGTGAAAACAGTTGACTGTTTAAAGTGCTCGCCTTTACAAAATTGACACAACATATGACACTTTTCATTACTTCTTGTAACTCTTGTGGCAGCGTCTTCATTGCTAATATTTGCCGATGGATCATACAGTGCGTTCTGATGACATTTGGTGACTCATTCAGTACCAAACGTTGAAATCCAGATTAACATCCTAGCATAGCTGGAGCACCATCTGTGCAAACACCACAAACCTTTTCCCAAGAGATCTTATGCTCTTTCAGAAGTGAACCAATTGTGTCAAGTACAACACATGCAGTAGTTGTCATTTCAAGAAATTTGCAAAAAAGAAACTCATCTTTAAAGTTGCCATCATTGCCCTGACTGGTTTGGCTCAGTGGATAGAGCGTCAGCCTGCGGACTGAAGGGTCCCGGGTTCGATTCTGGTCAAGGGCATATACCTTGGTTGCGGGCACATCCCCAGTAGGGAGTGTGCAGGAGGCAGCTGATCGATGTTTCTCTCTCATCGATGTTTCTAACTCTCTATACCTTTCCCTTCCTCTCTGTAAAAAATCAATAAAATATATTAAAAAAATAATAAAGTTGCCATCATTGCCGTAACCGGTTTGGCTCAGTGGATGGAGTGTCGGCCTTTGGACTGAAAGGTCCCAGGTTTGATTCCGGTCAGGGGCATGTACCTTGGTTGTGGGCAAATCCCCAGAAGGAGGTGTGCAGGAGGCAGCTGATCGATGTTTCTCTCTCATTGATGTTTCTAGCTCTCTATCTCTCTCCCTTCCTTTCTGTAAAAAAATCAATAAAATATAATTTAAAAAATAAAAAAATAAAGTCACCATCATTAATATACCTCACGTAGAACAATAACTGTGACGAGTTTGCAACGTCTGTAGACTCATCAAGCTGGATACTAAATATTGGAAGTGGAACAGATTTAATTTCCTGGATAACCTGATCTAGAATATCAGGAGACATGTCATCGATTCTTCTGTAGACAGTGTCATTAGATAAAGATATTGTACTCAATTTCATAACAAATTCGTCTCCGATCATAACTCAAACAATGTCTTTGGCCGCTGGCAACAGTAAATCATCAGCAATGGTGTAAGGTTTCATAGCTCTGGCGATTCTGAGTGCCACCAAATATGAAGCTTCAATGGCTGCTATGTTTTGTTTGTGGTACTTGCCACCAGAGTCAAGTCTGTCTTTCTTTTTTTTTTGGATATTTTTTTATTGCTAAAAGTATTACAAAGGGTATTACATATGTGTCCTTCCCCCCGCCCTCCCTTGACAATCCCCTGGCCTCCCTTACCCCCCAGTGTCTTATGTCCATTGGTTATGCTTATATGCATGCATACAAGTCCTTCGGTTGATCTCTCACCCCCATCCTTCCAGCCCCCCAACCCTGCCTGGCCTTCCCGCTGCAGTTTGACAATCAGTTTGAGGCAGCTATGCCTCTGTATCTATTATTGTTCAAAAGTTTGTAATGGTCTTTATTATCCATGAATGAGTGAGATCATGTGGTATTTTTCCTTCATTGACTGGCTTATTTCACTTAGCATAATGCTCTCCAGTTCCATCCATGCTGTTGCAAATGCTAACAGTTCCTTCTTTTTTACAGCAGCATAGTATTCCATCGTGTAGATGAACCACAGTTTTCTAATCCATTCATCTACTGATGGGCACTTAGGCTGTTTCCAGATCTTAGCTATGGTGAATTGTGCTGCTATGAACATATGGGTGCACATATCCTTTCTGATTGGTGTTTCTGCTTTCTTGGGATATATTCCTAGAAGTGGGATCACAGGGTCAAATGGGAGTTCCATTTTTAGTTTTTTGAGGAAACTCCATACTGTCTTCCATAGTGGCTGCACCAGTCTGCATTCCCACCAGCAGTGCACAAGTGTTCCTTTTTCTCCACATCCTCTCCAGCACTTGTCGTTTGTTGATTTGTTGATGATAGCCAGTCTGACAGGTGTGAGATGGTACCTCATTGTTGTTTTGATTTGCATCTCTCGGATGATGAGTGACATTGAGCATGTTTTCATATGTCTCTTGGCTTTCTGAATGTCCTCTTTTGAAAGGTGTCTATTTAGATCCTTTGCCCATTTTTTGATTGGATTGTTTATCTTCTTTTGGTTAAGTTGTATGAGTTCCTTATAAATTTTGGAGATTAGACCCTTATCAGATATGACGTTGGCAAATATGTTTTCCCACACAGTGGGTTTTCTTGTTGTTTTGTTGATGGTTTCATTTGCTGTGCAGAAGTTTTTATTTTTTATTTATTTTATTTTATTTTTTAATAATTAAATCTTTATTGTTCTGATTATTACATTTGTTCCTCTTTTTTCCCCCCATAACTCCCCTCCTCCCAGTTCCCACCCCACCCTCCGGGAGAGAGATAGATAGTTAGAAACATCGATGGGAGAGAAACATCGATCAGCTGCCTCCTGCACACCCCCACTGGGGATCTCCTTCCCCCCCCCCCAAGCATAGTCAGTCCATTCCCTTTCTATGTCCCTGATTCTATTATAATCACCAGTTCATTCTGTTCATCAGATTTTATTTTATTTTTTAATAATTAAATCTTTATTGTTCTGATTATTACATTTGTTCCTCTTTTTTCCCCCCATAACTCCCCTCCTCCCAGTTCCCACCCCACCCTCCGCCTTCACTCCCCACCCACTGTCCTCATCCATAGGTGCATGATTTTTGTCCAGTCTCTTCCCGCATTTCCCACACTCCTTCCCCCCCCCCCAAGCATAGTCAGTCCATTCCCTTTCTATGTCCCTGATTCTATTATAATCACCAGTTCATTCTGTTCATCAGATTATTTATTCACTTGATTCTTAGATTCACTTGTTGACAGATGCGTATTTGTTGTTCATAATTTGTATCTTTACCTTTTTCTTCTTCTTCCTCTTTTTAAAGGATACCTTTCAGCATTTCATATAATACTGGTTTGGTGGTGATGAACTCCTTTAGCTTTTCCTTATCTGTGAAGCTCTTTATCTGACCTTCAATTCTGAATGATAGCTTTGCTGGATAAAGTACTCTTGGTTGTAGGTTCTTGGTATTTATCACTTTGAATATTTCTTGCCACTCCCTTCTGGCCTGCAAAGTTTCTGTTGAGAAATCAGCTGACAGTCGTATGGGTATTCCCTTGTAGGTAACTGAGTTTCTTTCTCTTGCTGCTTTTAAGATTCTCTCTTTGTCGTTTGCTCTTGGCATTTTAATTATGATGTGTCTTGGTGTGTTCCTCTTTAGATTCCTTTTGTTTGGGGTTCTCTGCAATTCCTGGACTTGTAAATCTATTTCTTTCACCAAGTAGGGGAAGTTTTCTGCCATTATTACTTCAAATAGGTTTTCAATATCTTGCTCTCTCTCATCTTCTGGCACCCCTATTATTCTGATGTTGGTACGCTTGTAGCTGTCCCAGAGGCTCCTTACACTATCTTCACAATTTCGGATTCTTTTTTCATTTTGCTTTTCTGGTAGGGTGTTTTTTGCTTCTTCGTATTTCAAATCTTTGACTTGATTCTTGCGCTCCTCTGGTCTGCTGTTGGGAGTCTGTATAATATTCTTTATTTCAGTCAGTGTATGCTTACTTTCTAGTTGGTCCTTTATCACACTATCGAGGGTCTCATTCGATTTCCTGTACATCTCATCAAGTTTATCGACAGCCTCTAGAAGCCTCTTGAGAGACCTCAAAAGTGTGGTTTTGAATTCTATATCCAGTAGCCTGCTTTCCTCCGGTTCTGTCCTTTGTGGCCTGTTTCTTTGTCTTGGCATTTTTTTATGCTTCCCTGTGTCTATAGAGTGGCTTTCTGTGTTAAGTGTCCCAATTACCTGAGGTAGACACTCTTGGTGCACCCCCTTGTGGTCTCTGTGAGCAGTCTTGTAGTCAAGCCTTGATTGTTGTAGGTAATTACTACTTGACCTC
Organism: Myotis lucifugus; assembly: GCF_000147115.1. NCBI lineage: Eukaryota > Metazoa > Chordata > Mammalia > Chiroptera > Vespertilionidae > Myotis > Myotis lucifugus. The sequence goes on along the minus strand of NW_005872289.1, from coordinate 38,783 downwards.
CAGGCCAACTGGCTGTGAGAATCAGCTGTGTTTGCAGTGGGAGAACTTCTGTCCTCTAGGGAGGTGCTAATCTAGCCTTTGCCTGAGGCCATCGGCAAATGGCTCTGTGCAGGGCTTGGGCGGGACAGGTCCCACAGGATCAACAGGGCAGAGGAGGGAGCAGTTATGGCTGCTCTCAGTCCGTCCCCAGGGGCTCTGCCTCTCTGTCCCAGCAACCACTAAAAACCTCGGAGGGAACGAAGCCAGACAGTCCCGCTTCTCCTGTTTGAGTCTGGGTCCCTAGAGACTCGCCCAGATCTGGAGCTCAGAGTCTGAGGCTCCCTCCAGATTGAAAACGACAACCGCGCCCTCCGCCACCAGCCCGTGCCGCGCGCACTCCGCACCTTAGTATTTTACTTCAGCACTGCGCCTCCTCTGATTCTCGGTTCCTCCTAGTTGTAGAACTTCCGCTCAGCCAGCCTTCCTGTGGTTCTGGATGATGTCCGTTCTGTCTTTTAGTGTATTTTGAAGTGGTGTTCAAGGCAGCAAAGTCCCGCGTAAACCTATGCCGCCATCTTGGTTTCTCCTTCAGCTTCTTTTCAGAAGTTTTTATTTTGATGTAGTCCCATTTGTTCATTTTCTCTTTAGTTTCAACTGCTCTAGGAGCTGTATCAGTGAAGAAATTGCTTCGGCATATGTCTGAAAT
>NW_005872289.1:24054-37984 GCF_000147115.1 Myotis lucifugus | reverse complement strand
CAATTTTCCCAACACCATTTATTGAAGAGAATGTCTTGGCTCCATTGTATGTTCTTGCCTCCTTTGTCAAATATTAATTGAGCATATTGGTTCGGGCTAATTTCTGGACTCTCTATTCTATTCCATTGATCTATATCTCTGTTCTTGTGCCAGTACCAGGCAGTTTTGAGAACAGTGGCTTTATAATACAGCTTGATGTCTGGCATTGAGATCCCACCTACTTTGTTCTTTCTCAGGATCGCTGCAGCTATTTGGGGTCTTATTTTATTCCAGATGAATTTTTGGAGAGTTCATTCTAGATCTGTGAAGTAGGCCATTGGTATTTTAATGGGAAGTGTGTTGAATTTATAGATTGCTTTGGGTAGTATGGACATTTTAATGATGTTGATTCTACCAATCCAAGAACATGGTATGTTTTTCCATCTCTTTATGTCTTCCTCTATCTCTTCTTTCAACGTCCTGTATAAACGGCATCCAAATTGGAAAAGAGGAAGTAAAACTGTCCTTATTTGCCGACGACATGATATTATACATACAAAACCCTAGAGACTCCATCAAAAAACTACTAGACTTAATACATGAATTTGGCAATGTTGCAGGATACAAAATTAACCCCAAGAAATCTGAGGCATTTCTACACACCAATAGTGAACTTTCAGAAAGAGAGATTATAAAAACAATCCCATTTACCATTGCACCAAAAAAAATTAAGCTTCCTAGGAATAAACTTAACTAAAGAGGTAAAAGTCCTCTACTCAGAAGTCTGTCTTTCTTGAGTTTATCAGATTTGCATCTAAAATAGTGGGTATCCTTGCCGGCAAAGCTATCAAAATGATGTTTTCGTTGGTTTGGCTTCATGGATTTGGCTGATAGAACTTCACAACAAATAACACATTACGGTTTCTCAATTCCTGCTGTAATTATTGAGGTAAAACCATACTGTAAAAAATTCTCATTATATTTTCTTTTCTTAACGTTCTTCTCTACACAAACCATTGTCATGGGATGGTTTGCTAATGAAAATAATATATAACAATAGCTTTAATAATACAAAAGATGATACATGGCATAGTTCAGTCAATACAGTTCATTAAAGTTTCCTATGATTTACCATTCTCTGTGTTGTTTTTTTTACATACCTGTTACTATCACATGGGGGCAGTATTCACATCAACTACAGCTGAATATAAAAAGAAAGATCAGCAACCACATTAAGTTCCCATGGTACAGATATTTTTTTTTTTGCAGTAGTTGATGATTTTGCAGTACATAATTTTTACATTTACCCAGGAATTATAATTCATGAAGTGTCGTTTTACCTCCAATACTGCTGCTTTCAACACAGTAGTTGCTTTTAACAGAGTAGCTGCTTTCAACATAGCAGCTGCTTTCTACACAGTAGCTGCTCTCTACACAGGTGTGACTGGTACGCATAAGTACATTATGGTGCCAACCCTGTCACATACACCTGGGGTTGGCGAGATGATGTCATCACACTGGGTACTCCTATGTGGGCATATCTGCATGTGGGCGGACTCACCTGGAGACGGATAGAGGAGCGGTGTCTCGGTTCTTAGACCATTGAAAATATGTGTTTTTCGATGGTCTTAGGCGACCCCTGTGAAAGGGTCGCTCGGCCCCATAAGGGGTCGAGACCCACAAGTTGAGAACCGATGCCCTAGAGGCACAATAGTGGATGAGGGAGAGAAACTGTACATTATTGCTGATGTCCAACTATTTATTTGACAACTAATATTTGAAAGGCACTTCAAGATGCCCTAAGATCCTTGATCGCCGCCAAACTTCTGACCTCAATGTGCTCCTCCAGAATTTTCCTGAATCTCTTTCTCTGTCTCCCACAACCCACATCCAATCTTTCAGAAAATCCTCTTGAATCCATGCTTTCAACAAATACAGAAACTGACCCCTTCCTCCCACACTAGTCTGACCACCCTCACCTGTCACCTGGATGACTGCACTTGCCTCCTCACTGGGCTCCCTGCCCTCCACCCAGCAGCCACACAGATGCTGAGGAATGTAGGCTAAGGTGAACATCCTGATTCCTTTCCTGAGCAAGTTTTTCTGTCTGAATCTATGACAGGAATGTGGGAGCAGGAAGGGTCAAAAGTTATTTCTGAGTTTTGCTTCTTAAAAGCTTGAAATCAATATCCCAAAATAGGATCTTCAGAAAGGCTAAACTTTGGATGCCTTCACTCAACACAGATCGCTCATGCTCACTGGGGCTCTGAGCCCTCGACAGGCTCCTCAGATCACTCAGAGGGAAGCCAGACTTCTGGCTATGGCCCCTCCCTCTCTGACTTCATCTCCTCTCATCTCCAGCTCTGTCTGTTCCAACCAGCTTGCCTCCTTTTTGCTGCTCCAACATTTTTAAATGGAAAAAAATAAAAACACGCCACACATGCATTATTTCACTCTAACGTACTATCACATTATTACTGTTGTTGCTGTGTGGGTTACTGGGTGACTGCCCCACCAGCAGGCCATGTCCATGAGGACTGGGATTTTGTCTGTTCTGTCTCACACCTGCACCCCCATTGCTAAGAGCAGTGTCAGCAGATGGTGAGCAGTAGGTTGGTCTTTTTTGATAAATGAGTGAAGAAGTTACACATGTGACCATGGTTGAAAGGGTGAAATATGGATCATCATGACCTCACATAGCTAGGATTCTGACCTAGACTGAGGGACCAGGGAGACTGTCCTGAAGAGAGACATCTAATAGAGCAAGAGTCCAGGTTAACCTAGAGCTGATGGGGGGCAGAAGTAAGAGGTCCAGGCAGAGAGCACAGCAGGTGCAAAAGCCAGGAGGTGGGGAAGTCGAGGGAAGTAAACGAGTTAAACTGACTCACTTGGGTGATTAAATGAGCTAATAGACCTGAAGTTCCCAGTACACAGTGTGTGCTAGAGAAAGGCCAGCTGTTTTCATTATTGCACATCCGGGGTCTGCCCACCTGGGAACAACAATAACAGATTAAAGGGGTTCATCCCTCCCAAACTGCACAAGCAATTCATGATATCAAGCCTTGATTACAGCTTCACTGTGGTATAAGTAACAGGCGATAAACCACACATATGTAAATTCACACGCCCTGTCACGCAAAAGTTTCTCATGTGCTTTTGTAGTCCCTCTCTCTGCACCCCACCCCACAGTCATCAGGCAATCACTCATCCTGTCTTTCTTGATAGATTATTTTGCATTTTCTAGATTGTTATATGCATGGAATTACATCGTATGCTCTCCTTTTGTTATGGCTTCTTTCAGTAAGCATAATGATTTTTCAGAGGTGAAATTCTGATAACAAGATATTAATCCTTTTAAAGTGAACATTTCACTGGCAGTAAAGCCACATGTTGTTCAGCCACCATGGTACCTGGTACTAAAACATTTTCATCCCCCAAATAAAACTCTGCACCCAATGAGAGGTTGCTCCCATCCCCCAACCCCTATCCCTCAAAACGACCAATCTGAATTCTGTCTCCTTCTCTTTCTTGTCCCCCGTTCTTTGTACCATCTACCCTGTCAGCCTGTACATCTGGTGCCCCACTTGTCCCAATGTCAGGGCAGTAATCTAAGCCTTCAAGACCTTATTCTTCCTTTGAACTCCTTTTCCCACCCCTCACATCCATCTAGCTCTGGGGGAATGGCACCCCAATACCACTGCACCAGCTCCAGTGGCTGCTTTCTCAACAGGTAGGTCAGCCCCTCTCGTGTTCCTCAGGCCAACCTAAACCCACACATAGAGAGCCTTCCTACATTACACCCCCAGGTGCCATTGAACTCATAAAATGCCTCACACCCCAAAACCTCCCATGCTTTACAATTTACCATCCTGACCTTGATAAAACACCATCCCTCCACGACCACTTCCTATGCTCCCTTCTGCTTACCCACAACACAACTTTGGCCAGGTCTGCAAAATTTTCCACCAAATACCCAGGAAGCCACAATGAGCAGGAAGCAAAAGAGAACCAGAGGAGAGATTTATTTCCATTTCACAGGTTCTGCTTGTTGATGCTCTAAGGCCAGGCACATCGAGTTTGCAAAGCAGCAACAAAAAGAGACAAAAAATGAGGACCCTGATGTCTGGCCTCAGCTCTGGCTCATGGATATCTGGCAACAGGGTCGTTCAGTGTAGGCCTGCAGGTGGCTGACATCACAGGGATGTGCATGTTTACTGGAGTTGTTCTTTTATCACTGAATATATGTTTAATTCTCTGTGATAATGTTCTTCAAAGGTGCAGTGAAATTGAATATAGAATGAGGACACTTTTGATGGTTAGGTCACGTCTTCTCAGATCTGGTGCAAAGGCCACTCAGAGGCAACCTGGGAATGATCTGGGAATTCAGGCCATCTTCTGCTGTGAACCCCACTTCGGAAGAGAGGAAGAAAAGTGGGAAACATTTATTTGGAGGATTACAACCCTATAAGGAAAGAAATGAGAAAATTTGAAAATATAAGGATTGGCACTGTCAGATGACAGGTTCAGCTAATTACACGTAGATGATGTCAAAGTAAATCTTGAGCCAGACAAATTCAGGGAGACAAGAGAGTCCTTATTCATGACCATGCAATATTTCAGTGAGACTGACCTCAACACCACTGAAATAAAAACTGCGGAGATTTTAAGAACAGGAGAAAGAGTCATTGGCATCTGTGTTTGCTAATAGGATTAACACAAAAGATAAATATACTCATTTAATACTAACAGGATGGTTTTCATTATTGTTACATTTAACCCTCACTTAAGGATAACTTTTTATGAGAGGGAGAGAGAGATGAGAGAAAATAACCAGTTGTGCAGGAGGCTGCCCATTTTCTTCACTAGCAGAGAAGTGCAAACAAGGATCCCAGAATGCTGGTGAACCTTGAACCATGGCAAGGGCCTGAGTTATACACCAATAGTCCTGACAAAGGGGGCTCAAGCTATTTCCTGATCAAATAGTCTCAGAGTAAGTCCTTCTAATATTTACTGACCTTTAAGATAGCCTGTCTGTTACTGCAATTACCTGCCTAAGGGTTTTATGTTTAACTGAAGTTGAATAAAAGCCTGGCGAGGCCTGGGCACTAGTGGAAGTCCTTCCCCTTGAGTTGGAATTGCCCGCCTGGCCCCCCCAATATTTCCAAATTATCTCTTGTCTCTTCTCTTTCATTTTTGTGCAGCTCCTCTTCCAGATCCTGAACCCTGAATCATGCAAGACATGGGGGAACACACATACACATCTGCCTCCTGAATGGACATCTGGAAGAGAAGACTTCACTTAGAGCGAAAAAACCGAGATTCACTGGCAAGGTGGGAAAGAATTCAACGTATAGGTGGGCACACTGTATAGATGGAAAAGATATTTCACCACACGCAAAGCCCTCGATCAGCTGCAGAAATCACGATCTGTAAGTAGGTTGAGAATGTGTCTTTCTAACCAGGCTAATGGGGCAGGATTCAGCTTAAAAGTAAGAAACTTTATTGTAGATTTTTGATTTGCATGCTTAAGGAATTAAAGTTTCAGAAGGTAATCTCTTACAGTTTTTGCATGTTATTATAGAACATAATCCTTGGTTTCCTGAAGAAGGTACATTAGGTCTTGAATGTTGGGAAAAATTTAGTCAGAACTTGAAAAATAAAAAAAAAAGACTCATCAGCAGGGAAAAAACTTGCCTCCAAACTATCTCCTTGTGGAACACGGTATTTCATTTGCCAGAGTCTTTTAAAGAGACTAAAGAGGATAAACCTGGCTGAATGCTCAAATAACTTATGAAATGTTAGCAGGGCTGGGACAGTATAATGACGTGCAAAATCAGCTCAATTATATGCAGAAAGCTTATAAGCAAATCAGACTTTGTGGTAAAGCTCTTCTGTGATAATGTGTTGATAGTAAAGGGCCAGTCGCTCTTCTCCCTGTAGAAGGAGAAAAGCCAGAGAAGCCTGTGGTGGCAACAGAAACCTTATCTTTAAAGAAAAACGTGGCGCTTTTAAATCCCCACCCCCTGCCTTCTTGCCAAAAACATAGTCCAAAGCCTTTCGTAACTTAAGACTTTAGAACATTGCTGAATTAAATAATAAAAATTATTAAATATCTAGGTATTTTAAAATGACAAAAAATATGGAAATATTAACCTGAGTTTACCTCATTTAAAAAAAATCTAGAGGATAGAATTTAATCTGTTAATTGAATATGCCTTTTATTTTATTGGAAATACATCCTTAAAATATAAATGTATTACTAATTTGAGAAATGCTAAGTATTTAACATGCCACCTGAAATTTGAAGCTTCTAAGAATTGAAATTAAGTTGGAAGAAATTATATAGTTGGAATATGAAAATGCCTAAAGTGTGGAAATTTATTTTTGAGAAAATAATTTTTGTGTTTTCTCTGAAATAATTAGGAATTCAAAATATGTTACTTATTGGTCTAATTTTAAAAAAGAAGATTAATTCTGTGATCCCAACTAAATTTTTAATACAAAAACCAGTTTAAATTTCATTAATATCTTTTAATAATTATAAAAAGTATATCATCTTTAAATATATATCTGACAGTCTTTCCAGGTCAAATTTCAAGGCTATAACCGAGGGATGATTCTTGGAAAACTCCAAGGGCCCGGAGTGATCCAAAAAATAATTTGTTCTCTCTCATTGAAGGAAATATTTTAAATTTAGTCAATCTAATATACTTGAAATTGTATGGAAAGCTTTAATTAAATAAAAATAACTATATTTTACTGATACATATATTTTAAATGTTATGAAGATTTTGGCCTCTAAGGAGGGCAAAATAATGTAACGAAATACTTCTTAAAATCCAACAGCAGAGTTTTAAGACATAATTCTAATTGCAGGAGCCACTAATGGCCTGCATTTTGGGTAGGCTAGAGGTAGGGCAGCGTTTGTGCCTTGTGAATCAGACGTATAAGTTTACTAAATTTACTTGCTTTGCTATTTTAATAAAGATATCTACTTTAATTACTTTATAAATTAGCTTTTTAAATTATAATCAAGGTTTCATATAATTTCAGCTAAATGAATAGCCAACATTTTTATAAATAATTAAATTCTAATAAATCCCTCTGAAAGTTACTGGGACTACTCTGTATAATCCCTCTGTATATGCAAATAAGCCTAAGGGGATACTCTTTAAAATATAATTCTAAGATTAATAAAAAGGAAAAATTTAAAAATTTTGAAATCTCTTCTGCTAGTATTTACAGGGTAAATTAAAGATTATTATTAAAATATTAAATCTGATCCTTACTGGTAGTCAACATAATGTAATGAGAGTCATTGAAATATAGCTATTCAGCTGCATGACTCAATATCCAAGCAGCAGCCTTTAAGTTGCTTGGTTTAAAAAGAAAGAAAAGTGTTTTTTAAGAGAAACTCTCTAAGTGTGTTCTAATAATTGCTCTGGAAGGAAATAAAAGGGGGTTTTCTTCAAATACATGAAAGCTGTAATGAAAAGTCAATGTTAGGCCTCATAAGCAAAAGTAAGTAATTTGTGTTTTTGCCTCCCTGAGAAAACTTAGGTAAAGTTATTCAAAGGCTAATAGCACAAATTTAGTTAATGTTATTTACTGTCTATAACCTAGGACAAGTGAAGTTAAAAAATAAACTTTATTTTAGATTAATTTAACTTGGCTAGTTAAAATAAATATTCATAAAAATGTTGTTCTACTGGGCAGGAAACTGTTCCTGAAGCATTAACTAATTTTTTACTAATGGTTTATCTCATAGTAAACTTGCAATGAATTCAATGCAGTCCTATTTCTGTACAGAAAATTAAAATTAAAAAGTTATAAAGACTGCATTGCAAAATTTCTAAAAGCCTCTTAATATTATTTAGATAAAAAAAAAAGAAGGGGGATAGTGGAATAATCCCCTGTGAGTAAATTACATCAAGAAAAATTTTTACTATAAAAATTATTTTTCACTTGTAATGCTAAAGACAAGACACCTATGAAAACACACATGGTGTCAAAATAAGCCAAAGGAAAATGGTTTGGGCACAATGAAAAGAAAGAATCCCAAGTGTCGTTTATAAAAAAGATTCCTTTATTAACCTTTGGTCGAGAATATGTTTGTATATTTCCAGAAAACTCCTCCAAGCCCGAGTGGATTCCTGCAACAACAGATCATAGAGAGAAACTGACCAGATTGCTCCAGAAATGAAGATGGTGAAGACTCCTTGCCATGCTAGCAGTCAGCAGCTGTGCGTCGCTGCAGGTTGCCCAGACCAAGCCGGAGAAGGTCAGACATGCATTGCCACCGTTTGCCCACCATCCAAAACTAGCATATCATTGCTGGCATGTACACATAAAGAACTGTTGGACAAGGACATTGAAATTGGGACACAAAGAACTGTTGACCCAGGAAGAAACTTACTGCAGACTGATTAATTTGCCCCTCAACATACCCATTATTGCTTGTCTCATTTTTGTTCTCATATGTTTATTTCTAGTCTGCAGATGTGGAATTACTAAGGACAAGAAACGGGGGAGATGCAGGAGGCCGCCCATTGTCTTCACTAGCAGAGAAGTGCAAACAAGGATCCCAGAATGCTGGTAAACCTTGAACCCATGGCAAGGGCTTGAGTTATGCACCAATTGTCTAGTCCTGACAAAGGGGGCTCAAGCTATTTCCTGATGAAATAGTCTTAGAGTAAATCATTCTACTATTTACTGACCTTTAAGATAGCCTGTCTGTTACTGCAATTACCTGACTGACTAAGGGTTTTATGTTTAACCAAAGTTGAATAAAATGCTGGAAAAGCCTGGGCACCGGTGAAAGTCCTTTCCCTTGAGTTGTACTTGCCTCTCTGGCCCCCAATATTTCCAAATTATCTCTTGTCTCCTCTCTTTCATTTGTGTGCAGCTCCTCTTCCAGATCCTGAACCCTGAACCACTCGGGACAGAGGAGAACACACATACACACAGTTGCCTACCATAAAGGTCTTGACCAAGGATTGAACATGCAAACTTTAGGTGTTCGGGACAAAGTGCCAACCAACTTGGCCACACTGGTGAGGGTAAGCAGGATTTTTTTACAGGATAAAGTCCTTAAAAGATAAGGTCCTAACCTTCCTCAGAGAATGAGACACAGAAAACAGGAGAATTAAATTTTAGCAAAATGGACCTAAACCTTCTCGGCAAGTGATGGTGAACCTTTTGAGCTCGGCATGACAGCATTTTGAAAAACCCTAACTTAACTCTGGTGCCATGTCACATATAGAAATTTTTTGATATTTGCAACCATAGTAAAACAAAGACTTATATTTTTGATATTTATTTTATATATTTAAATGCCATTTAAAAAAGAAAAATCAACCAAAAAAATGAGTTTGCGTGTCACCTCTGACACACATTTCATAGGTTCCCAATCACTGTTCTAGACAAATATTCTATGAACCATATCACTGGCAAGAAGTTGTTTTTTTAAAAAATATGCTTTTATTGATTTCAGAGAGAGAAAGGAAGAAGGGGAGAGAAATGGAAACATCAATGATGAAAGAGAGTCATTGATTGACTGCTTCCTGCACACCTCTACTGGAGATCAAGCCTGAAACCCAGGCATTTGCCCTGACAGGGAATTGAACCATGACCTCCTGGGTCTTCGGTTGATGCTCAAACACTGAGCCACTCCAACTGGGTGGCAAGAAGCTTTTAAGGAGATATAGGTATATTTCAAAAGGACAGAGAATGAATCTGCAATTATAAATTGCAATTACATTTCTAAAGGAAATGCTCAAAAAACAAAAAATCATGGTAAGAGGGCTATAGTCAGGAAGAAAGGTTAGAGACTCTGAGGGAATAATGAGGCCTTTGGTTCATAACACAACTGCGTTCTTCACAGCAAAGGGAAACACAACTAATTCCTTTCAGCAAACACCCAGTTTGCATCGCCATCAGTTCCTGCAATTGATAAAGAAGTGCAAATTCCCAACCATTTATAAATAGATGCAGAATAGTTGAGAGACTGACCAGAGATGGCATCTGATCTCCAAGAAGGCTATGCTTCTGGAATTTTCCAAGGAGAGATTTCTCTCTACAGTTAACTTCCCTTTGATCAAATGTCATCCCCAAAGAAGAAGAGTATTCTCCATCCTCCAACATGGCTGGTTTCTGCTTAGTGAACTAAGTGCAGAAGACTGACATTCACCTTATAGTTTGCTCTGATGCAGGTTTTTCTATGAAACCTGAGATGGGAGATTTAACAGCCCCTTGAGGTTAGGTGGCCTCACTCTCACACTTCACCTGAAGTCTATCTAGCTTTCGGTGATGCCCTCCTCTCAAACAGATTACAAGTCTTCATCAGGTCAAAATTAGCTCCATAAAAGGTGAGGTAGTTTATAATTCTGTGGGCATCAGTTTGAACTAGGACATTTGCTAAGTCTTGGTTATATTACCAATGTTTCCAATTATAGTCTATCAACAAAGAGGACAGGCTGCTACTGAATTTATGCAAATAAGTCTATTGCTATAAACATAAGACTACTCCAGAAGGCATTAGTAATTTTTTGGGAGAAGTAGAACAGGGAGACAAAGTCACTATTGCATGTCACATAGGTGTTCTCTTGTCTATTCCCATCGTCACAAGTGTCCAGGCACCTTCCACAAGTCTCCTTGGAAATGGGAAAGAGCTCATGTTCCTGTGAGCTTATCTCTTACTTGTGCCAGTCATCACACAATGACTGCCCCTCCTGTGAAGCACATTGTAGAGGGCCGCCTGGGAGGCACCTAGGCATTTTCTTATTATTGTCAGCTGAACTCAGAGCATAGGCAGCCACGCCCTGGGAACATGCTTCCCCAATAAGGCTGGACATGTTAATCAGGCAGGGGCTGAACTAGATATGTAAATCTAGGCCTTTAAAATAAACCTGCTGTGTGTCTCAGGCCGCTTTGCCGCCTCTCCATCAGAGAGGATGGTGCCCACCTGGCCCCAGCTTAAAATCTATTTCTGCATCTTGGTCTTTTCTTTAATTTCTTAATCCCCAGCTCCTCCGCTCAAGAACCTGTCATTTTCCCCGTGCGGGTCGCGGGAAACAGAAACAGCCCACCACATTTGGCGCGCCGAACAGGGATTGAGTAAGGAGGCAAGAGAAGAAAGCGAGGGGGTCGCTCCTAGAAGTGTGCACACGACAGATTGAAGGTAAGGAGTGTATTGTGTGAATTGAATCAACCGGGTGTAAAATATGGGTAATTCAGAGTCTTGGGAAAGAGATCTCTACTCTCAAATACTTATAAGTATGCTTTAAACTATGCTCTGTTAATTGTAGTCATATTCTTGATTTCTTTCTTAAGCTTTGTTGATGAAACCTGGGAAAAGGTTAGAAAGCAGTTGTGTGACCAATACTCAGCAAAAAGTCCAGAGAAAATTCCTATTTTAATTGGCGATGGCCTTGATCCAGCACAGGAGAGTTTAAGAATGTCTAAGTGGGGTGCAGCCACGGCCTTACAGCCTGGAGTGGAAGGGTGCGAGTCACTAAGAATACCATCTGCACCTCCTCTGCCTCCACGTGTAAACTACTTGTAACCAAGTAGAAAAGGATTAAAGGAATTTCTCAGCAACTGCCAATGATTCTTTATCTTAAAAACTCTTTTCTTTCCTTGAAAAATAAAAATAAATAAAAATTGAAAAATAAATAAAATAAAAAGAGTAAATGCCAGACCATTACTGAATCTTCCCCCTAAGAAACAAGGAGGTGGGGGAAGCCCACATGGCCATCCAATATGGACGCCACTCTCCAAGAAAGCCACTTCTTCGCCTCATCTTCGCCATCTTTATCCTTTTTCCAGCTAATGACTTAAAGCTTTTACAAATTCATAAATGCATCCGGGATTTCTGTGCACATGTAAAGGGAAAAGGCCAGTTTAAAAACGAGTGCATATAGTTTTGATCTGAACTTGAACTTTTGCTGTGTACAGAATAAAAACCCGAGACTGTTTTGGCCTTAAAAATGGCGGAGATGAACCTGAGAAAGAAATACAGGCGGTTTCCCAAGGCGATTTAAAGTAGCTCTTGAAATTTCCCGCCCTCAGGCAAGTATCACCAGGAAGTTGATAGTCAAGTTTACATGTGAATAGCTATGGATTTACTTCTTGACTTCCCCAGCAGGAAAATTGTGACCATTTTGAAACTTAGCAGCTATGCCAGGCTTATTGGCTGGAAACTTAAAACTTTTAAGTTTAAATCATCTAAAAGTATTGAGATTTATAATACTGAAATGTTGATCTGAGTATGCCTAGTATTAAGTCTAAATGATAGAAGTTAATCTATTAATTGAAAAAGCCTTATATTTTATTTGAAATGTATCCTTAAATGTAAAAGTATTGATCTGAAAAATGCTAAGTTTAATTTGCTACCTAAGATTTAAAGCTCTGAAAGTTTAAGGTCTCTTTTCTTGCCATTAAAAAGTTTAAAGCTACACCCTTTTTTAATGGAGGGAAGGGTAGACACGCCCTTCCCCTAGTATGCAGGTAATCCAATTCCCGCCAGCAGCCATCTTTAGAAATGTTAATTTGCATTTCAATGGCTACACCTTTTGCTAGCTGACCTTCCCAGAAAAGGTCAAGCAGCCAAAAGGTGGTTTCTTTGAAATCAGCTTTCCGCCAGTAGTCATTTTTTAATACAAGTTTACTTCTCAGTTTCCCAGGGCAGAAAAAACATGGTTTAAAGTTAATTATTAGATTTTAAAATTTATTCTTAAAAATATAAAAGTGCAGTTAATCAAAGAACTGCTAATATTTGACTTGTAAGCTCTGAAAGTTTAAAGTGCAAATTGAATTGGGAGAAATTAATTAAATATCTAAAGTATAACTTGTTTTTTAAAAATAAAATGTGTTTTCTCTTAAATAATTAGGAATTCAAAATATGTTACTTCTTGGTCTGATTTAAAAGAAAGGATTACTTTTATAATCTCAACTGAAAATTTTTTAATACAAAAACCAGTTTAAATTTGATTGATATTCTTTAAGATAATTATAAAAGGTATAAACAGCTAATGAGATTTCTGTTTGTCTACAATATAATGTTGGTCATCTATCTTTTAGGGATGTTGGTTTGCTCTGTCAAAGAACAGCGTAGACAGCCACCATTTTGGGCTGCGTGACTTGGCAACCGCCATGTCAGCCACATGGCTTGCCGCTCCCCTGGGGGCAGCCATCTTGAAACAGACAAGGCCCCTCCCTCTGATTTAGTCAATCACAGAAAGAGTGTCTGCTCACTGAGGCAGGCTGGAATTTCAGGGGTGGAGCTTTAAGGCGGTGTTTTACTACAAAAATGCGAATGAGGCAGAAAGTCTGCTTGCCTTGCAGATTTATTTAATACTATTTTTAAGAAGATATTTTTAATGCTTAATAAAGTTAGCAATCACGGTCTTAATATAATTTAAGTGAGATGATAGACCAATGTTTTGAGCAGTTGGCTTTATAAGGGTCGACAATAGAGCTCGTATTCCTTTAAAAGGCTAAGTCATTTTCTAATCTCTTAAATCTAGAAAACCCTACTTTCCTTAAACTAAGGACAATTAAAGGTTATATGTTCCCTCCCTAAACAAAAGTTAAATAGCTTATGTCAAAGTATTTCAAAGGGACTGATAGCAGTAATCCAATTTCTGTGATCCCAACCGAAATTTTAAAACCAGTTTAAATTTAATTGATATCTCTTAATAATTATAAGAAGTATATATATATATTGATGGTCTTTTTAAGTTGGATTTCAAAACTATAACCAAGGAATGACTTTAAGAAATTTCACAGGCCCTGAAATGTTTTCAAAAGTTTATTTTCTTTTTAAAGGATTTTTTAATTTAACCAAATTTAATATACTTGAAATCACATGGAAAGCTTTATCAATAAAAATTAATAAATGTATATTTTAAGTTTTTTCCTCTAGAAAGGGCAAAACAAGTTATTTTGTTTA
>NW_005872289.1:0-23843 GCF_000147115.1 Myotis lucifugus | reverse complement strand
CTAGACCAAAACAGTAATTTAGATACATGCCTAAGTTTAACCTAAGTTACCCAAGGACTCTAGATAATGTGTTTACCCAAAACTGTAATTTGGCTGTAAATTGCCCTTTTTTTTGAAAACCTAGGTTCCTCATTCCAAACCTTGAGTTTAAAATTGAATTGTCATGACCTAGAGCAAAGAATATTCTTACATGGTATTATCCTACAAGTTTCATTAATAATTTTGATGCTTTACAATGGTATATTGTGCATTATTCCCAAACAAACTTACAAATTAATTCTTTAAATGTTTGGCAGCAATTTAATATTTAAGGACATAAAAGTATTTATTTCCTCCTGGGAAGGCACTTAAGCATTCTGTATTGACCTCTCTTGACCTTTTTTTTGCCAAGAGGATTCCAATTGTCTACAGCTGTTATCTGAGCTCTCCGTTCAAGCTGAGATCATGAAAAGCTGGTACCATGGATCTGTCTCTTGCCCAATGGTGTAAGCTGGGCCCTCTCTGGAGAAGAAACCTGGGTTCCCTATGATCAATGCCGGGGCCCCGCCAGCAGGCAAGGGGATCCAAAGGCAGTAGCTGGGCATGGAGGCCAGGGGGACATAGGTTAACAAGGAGACAGAACTGAACCTCACATCACCCTACTTGGCCCAGAGAGTACGGCTGGTAGTCAAAGACAGGTAAGACCCCACAGGGTGGGGCGACCTAAGACAGGCACAGTCGGGGGGGGCCAGTAGGAGAAAACTTGGGGTTCAACAGAGGTGGGGCACAGATCCTCACCCCCCCAATGGTGTAGGGGCTTGAACACTCGCCCCTTCTGAGGAAGGTCTCCTGTCCCTATGGCTGCTTCTTGCTTCCCATGCCCAGCCCAGATCAGGAACCAAATAACAGAAGAGACTTGGTCCAGCTGAAAATGGTACCCAGAAAAACGAAGGCTTAGTTTAACAGACTCTAAATTTAAATCTAGCCTAACAACAGGAATGCTTAAGCCTCCTCAAAGACGTAAACTGATCCTTTCAATTAATATTCACAGTGCAAATTAAGATTATTGTTAAAATATTAAATTTGACAGTAAAATAGTTGTCAAGTTTTCAAATTAAATTTGGCTAATTTGAAATAAGTAATTATTCAAAAGGTATTAACCAAAATTTTCATTTCGTTTTAAAATTGCTTAACATGCTATGAACCTAAAGCAGTCATATTTTTGTGCAAAAAGTTGGAATTTAAAGTTATCTAGACTGCATTGTAAATTTTCCAAAATTCTCCTAATAATTAAATAAAAAAGGGGGGATAGTGGAAAAATACCATGTAAAGAAAAATATCCTATAACTAAATTACATTTAGATAAAATTTTTCATTTAATGCAAACAGTGAGACACCCAGAAAAAACACATGAGATTAGGAAAAGCCAGGAGATCATTTCAAAGAAAAGATCCCAAGTAAGGTTTTCCCTTTAACCTTTGGTCGAGAATATGTTTGTATATTTTTAGAAGAACAGCTCCCAGACCATGTGGATTCCTGCAACAACAGATCCCAACTGACCAGATTGCTCCAGCCACAAAGACAGGAGAGACAGTTCAAAGATGGAAGTGGTGAAGACGCCTTGTCATGATAGCAGTCAGCCCCTGTGCATTGCTGCAGGTTGCCCAGGACCAAGAGCAAGGAAGGAGGAGCAATGCAGCCAATTCGGGTGCCAGAGCGTTACATCCGTCACCACAATGGACTCAGACAAGCTCCTGTGTCCATTCACTCAAAAGGAATAAGTACTGCCCTAATGACAACAAAGGGAAAGAAGAAGAAAACTGAAAGACGCAAGGGACTGTTGTGCCAATATGGAGTCATCTGAAGAAGTTAACGACTGAAGCACAACAGATTGTGGAAAAGCAAGAAGTTGAAGCTACTTCTTCAACCATGTTCCTGCTCATGCTAGCATCTGTTAGCTGCCAGTCTTCTGCAAAGTCTTGCACAGCAAAGTCCAAGGACTCTGAGTAAATATACACCAGCAGCAAAACAGACTTTTTATTCATTTAGTAGCAAAAATGTTATATGTCCATAGTTCTGATTTCTCATATTGTTGTTTTGCATTGGCATTGTTTTGTTATTATTTAATAGCCAGTTTTGTTCTTAACGTTCAAATTTTGAAAATGATAACATGTATGTAGGTTAGTTTTTGCATTTTCATTGTTTGCAATTGTTTTAATTCTAGAGCCCTACTATTAATGTTTAAAATTTTACTTTTATCATAGTAGCTTAAAAAACAAAAACGGGGGAGATGTAGAGGGCCGCCTGGGAGGCACCTAGGCATTTTCTTATAATTATTATCAGCTGAACTCAGAGCTTAGGCAGAGCCACACCCTGGGAACATGCTTCCCCAATAAGGCTGGACATGTTAATCAGGCAGGGGCGGAACTAGATATGTAAATCTAGGCCTTTAAAATAAACCTGCTGTGTGTCTCAGGCCGCTTTGCCGCCTCTCCATCAGAGAGGATGGTGCCCACCTGGCCCCAGCTTAAAATCTATTTCTGCATCTTGGTCTTTTCTTTAATTTCTTAATCCCCAGCTCCTCCGCCCAAAAACCTGTCGTTTTCCCGTGCGGGTCTCGGGAAACAGAAACAGCCCACCACAGCACATGGTGTCCCCTCCATTGTGGAGATGATGGAAATAGGACCAACCAGAGATGAGGTCCAATGTGGAATGTTACCTTAAGCCAACAATAATGACAATGCCAGCTCACATTTTTTAGTATTTATTGATTCAAAGCAAGTCTTCTAAGCAATTTCCACCACCACAAGAAATCTAATAGGTGCATTTTTATTTATTTATTTATTTTAGTTTAAGAACATAGGGGAGGGTAGGAGTATCACAAATACTTGACATCTATCTCTACAGGCACACTTTCAGTGGAGCTGACGGGGTTGGAGACTTTACACTGGTAGTTCCCAGCATCCTCTCTCCTGACAGGGTCTATGGTGAGGGTTCTGTGGTCCTCGGATAGCTTCATCCTCTCCTTGAGCCGCAGACTCATAGCATTGAATAACCAGTTTTTGGAGCTCTCATCTGTGTAGCAGGTCATGACCACAGCATCCTCATTCTCTGTGACTGTGGTGTAGAGGATGAAAATGATTGAGTGTGGGCTTGAAACCTGGGGCTATGCTCCTTCCTCAAATATCTTAGCCCTGACTCTGATGGTTCTGAGGGTACTTTGGTTCCACAGTAAAAATTAATTTATTCTAAATTAGCCATCACTCCCCAGACCATATCTACCCCTCTGAGCTGAAGACCCCTAAGAAGGAAGTATATGAACCAATGATTGATCTAGGGATCCAAAGACATCAAATAAGGCCACTGGGATTGGAGGAAAATATGAGGCTATGGCTGCAAATAGACCTCAAATGACTCAGATAAATTTTTCATTGTGTTTGTGATTCTGCTTAGAAACTGTATCTCCCTTTGCCTCACTTTCCCCTCATTGAAGGAAAATGAATATTTGACTGCCAGACTGACAATGTTCTAATCATAAAATATTCACAGTATCTGACATAAATATTGGGAAGGAAAAGTGCTCAAATAAGAGGTATTTGTTATTTATTGATGGACTTCATGAGAGAATCCCCTGGGCTTATCCCTGGTGGATGAGCAGCTGCCAGGAGCATCTTTTCTCCTGCTCCTCCTTTGGGATGCTGACCTTTCTCTGGACTCTCCTAAGTCGCCCAGAACAGTCAGCTAATAATCTGTGGAGCTCATCCACTTCTGCTCTCCTCACACTGTCTCAGGTGAAGGACCAGGCTCCATCTCTTCCCAGACATGGCTGTTAGGGTTGAGCCTCAACTAGTGACCAGATCAGGAGCCTTGTGACTCTGGCACATGGGAAACTGTTCCTCTCACTCAGCCCTTCTCCGGAGGCAAAGCCATGCTGACACAGGCTCCCCACGGCCTCTAGAGCAGGGGTCCTAAAACTTTTTAAACAAGGGGCCAGTTCACTGTCCCACAGACAGTTGGAGGGCCAGACTATAGTTAAAAAAAAACAACAAAAAAAACTATGAACAAATTCCTATGCACACTGCACATATCTTATTTTGAAGTAAAAAAAACAAAATGGGAATAAATACAATATTTGTATTTGCATATGGCCCACGTTCCATAGTTTCAGGACCCCTGCTCTAGAGTCAGGGCATTTTGACAGGGGCCTAGAGAGGGGCTGCCCAAGCTGAGATTCTCTGTGAAGAACCCAGGGAGGCCCTCAGCCCAGGTCCTTACTGAGACCTGCAGGGTCTATCTCAGGGACGTGATCAGGGAAAGGGGCCCAGGGACCTGGCCTGAGACTGGTCTCAGTCTGCTGACTCACTCTCATCAAACTGGACCTTCTCTCTGTGGTGAATATCTGTGGGGCTGGAATCTGGGAAGGGAACTCTGAAAGGCTGATTCAGGAGCTGCCTATCTACATGGAAGCCAGGATGAAACCCTATGATGTGAGGGTGGGGGCCCTGCCCCTCTCCTGTGCACAGGTAGGGTCTGGACATCCTGTTAAAATGCAAATTCTGACTCGGCAGGTGTGCTGTGGACCTGAGACTCTATATCTGAGGAGCTCTCAGGGGAGGTGTATCTTACTGGTTTGTGAGCCCACTTGCTATAGCAAGGCTGATGGGGGCACATGTCCCCAGAGAGGGTGACCCTCTCACGCCAGCATTGGCCCCTGCTGCATCTTGGTCTTGGGTCTGTCAGCACCACACAGGAAGCCCCACAGGCCCCAAACTGGGGATTATTTCTGTTTGTGACACAGAAACCCAGCTGGACACCGAGTCTTCCCCATGTACTCAAATGTGCTGTGAAGATGGGATTTTCTCCCGGCAGGAAGGCCACAGAGGTGACTGGCAGTGAGAAGGCATCAAGCTGGGCGATGACTGCAGAGGGGACCCACCCTCTATATCAGGTTGTCACCAGCCTGGCCGTTTTTTCCAGAGGCAGAGACCCCATCACCACAGGTCTCAGAAGGGCATGCAGTTTCCAGGTGTGAAGTGTAAGGTGTGAAATAAGGACTGTGGTGTTAGCCCAGGTGGCTGTGGGCTCCATGGTCCTTGAGGAATGTTTTCAAGGAGACCCTCCCTCTCTTTGTTGGTTGAACCTCTCCATGTCTTCCCTGACTGTTCGGGAAGCCTCTGTCCTCTACCTGGGAGACTTTTTGAGGTCACCTCGCCTTGCCCATGTGTGATTCCAGTTAAGAGTTGGGGAGCAGAGAAAACCAAGATGGCGGCATAGGTAAACACCGGAGTTTGCTGCCTCGCACAACCACTTCAAAAATACAACTAAAAGATAAAACAGACATCATCCAGAACCACAGGAAGGCTGGCTGAGTGGGAATTCTACAACTAAAAGGAAAGAGAAAAGCATAGTGAGACTCAGAGGAGGTGCAGTGCAGAAGTAAAATACTAAGGTACAGAGGCGCACGCAGAGCGGACAGGCGGCTGAGGGCGCAGTTGTGTTTTTCATCGGGAGGGAGTCTCAGGCTCTGGATTCCAGTTCCTGGTGAGTCTCTGGGGACCCAGACTCATACGGGAGAAGCGGGACTCTCTGACATTGGTCGGAACTTGAGGGCAGCTTTCTCTCGGAGGTACTAGCAGCAATTACTGGGACACTGAGAAGCGGGGCCTCTGAAGGCAGGACTGAGAGCTGCCATAACTGCTCGCTCTGCCCGCCATGTTGATCCCCTGGGACCCGCCCCGCACAAGCCTTTCATGGAGGCGTTTGCTGGATAGCCTCAGGCAGAGGCTAGATTAGCACCACCCTAGAGATCCAGGACAGAAGTTCTCCTACTGCAGACACAGCTGAGTCTCACAGTCAATTGGCCTGGAGGTCAATCCCTCCCAGTGTTTCCTACAACAATCAAGGCTTAACTACAACAAGATTGTGCACAAAGCCCACAAGGGGGTGCACCAAGAGTGTCCTCCTCATGTAATTGGGGAGGCTGAACCACTAGGCCCTAGAGGACATTTAGCACAGAAAACCACTTTATCAACACAGGGAAGCATAAAAAATGCAGAGACAAAGAAACAGGACAGAAATGACAGAAATGGAGGAAAGCAAACTGCTGGATATAGAGTTCAAAACCACACTTTTAAGGTTTTTCAAGAACTGTCTAGAAGCCGCCGATAAATTTAGTAAGACCCTCGAAAAGAATGGTGAGACCACCGATAAATGTAGTGAGATCCTCAAGATATCTAGTGAGACCCTCGATGTTGTGATAAAGGACCAACTAGAAATTACGCATAAACTGACTGAAATAAAGAATATTATACAGACTCCCAACAGCAGACCAGAGGATCGCAAGAATCAAGTCAAAGATTTGAAATACGAAGAAGCAAAATACACTCAACAGGAAAAGCAAAATGAAAAAAGAATCCAAAAATATGAAGATAGTGTAAGGAGCCTCTGGGACAGCTTCAAGCATACCAACATCGGAATTATAGGGGTGCCAGGAGAAGAGAGAGAGCAAGATATTGAAAACCTATTTGAAGAAATAATGACAGAAAACTTCCCCTACCTGGTGAAAGAAATAGACTTACAAGTCCAGGAAGCGCAGAGAACCCCAAACAAAGGGAATCCAAAGAGGACCACACCAAGACACATCATAATTAAAATGCCAAGAGCAAAAGACAAAGAGAGAATCTTAAAAGCAGCAAGAGAAAGAAACTCAGTTACCTACAAGGGAATACCCATACGACTGTCAGCTGATTTCTCAACAGAAACTTTGCAGGCCAGAAGGGAGTGGCAAGAAATATTCAAAGTGATGAATGCCAAGAACCTACAACCAAGATTACTTTATCCAGCAAAGCTATCATTCAGAATTGAAGGTCAGATAAAGAGCTTCACAGATAAGAAAAAGCTAAAGGAGTTCATCACCAGCAAACAAGTATTATATGAAATGCTAAAAGGTATCCTTTAAGAAGAGAAGTAGAAGAAAAAGGTAAAGACACAAATTATGAACAACAAATACACATCTATCAACAAGTGAATCTAAAAATCAAGTGAATAAATAATCTGATGAACAGAATGAACTGGTGATTATAATAGAATCAGGGGCATAGAATGGGAATGGACTGACTATTCTTGGGGGCGGGGAAAGCGGTGTGGGGATGCAGGAAGAGACTGGACAAAAATCGCGAACCCATGAATGAGGACAGTGGGTGGGGAGTGAGGGCAGAGGGTGGGGTGTGAACTGGGTGGAGGGGAGTTATGGGGGGGGGGAAGAGGAGAGATGTAATAATCTGAACAATAAAGATTTAATGAAAAAAAAGAGTTGGGGAGCAGCATAGAGATTCCTGAAAAAGCAGCTGCTTCAAGACCCTGTTAAGGTCAGAAATGTCCAAACCTGTGGAAGATTGTTATGAGTATTTTAGGTGAATTCCTGTCATATGACTGCAAGCAAGATCTCAAATCCTGAGAGGAACAGCAGTTTTGTAGCTTCTTTTACACATTATAATCAAAGGAGAAGATGAAAAAAGTTACAAGAAATCTATTGGAAAGTGTGGGAAAAGATAGCAGGGAGATCTCTAGCAATAAATAAAAAGCAAAATAAAGAAACACATATTATTTTTACTTTGGTGGGTACAGGACAGTTGACATTTCCAGCATTTACAGAGGCTGTGCAGGGAACCAGGCAACATGAGCGCTCTGTGTTCTTGTATTCTGGCGCCACAGGCTCTGCCTTCAATGGGTCTAGCAAAGAAAATTTGCTGGAGGTATGTGATGTCAAAGGTATGTTATTCATGATGCATAAGAACAGGGAAAGGGCTCACTTGAGGTAAAGTCTGACACTTGCTAAGGAAGCTGTGGGCCTGTGACCTGACTACCTGCCATCACCTGCCCAGTTAGGCATTTGTGATCAGACCACACTGTGTGTCACTGAGCTTATCAGGCCTGCCATGGGGCCCCCTGGGCTTATCAGGTTTCTTATACAACCTCTTTTTCATTCACAGTTTCTGAAAGAGCAGGTGGGACAGCGCAGGCATGACAGAGGGGCCCAGAAAAATCTGTTAGTCAGGGAATGGAAATAGGTCTCCTTCTGCACCTCCCTAGCCAAAATCCAGTTCAAGTGTGGATTTCCTGTGTTTTGTATTTGCATCTCAATATCACCCCCTGGAAGGCAAAAGGAAATCTGCAGGCAATGTCAGGTACTACACTAGGAATGCTGACCAGGCTCCAGAAGGTGGGATGTTCACTGTGCGCCCTGGACACAGGTGATCTCTGACCTCATGACTAAGAGACAGACTTCTGGAGCCTGGTCGCAGTGTTACTCATGCCTCATGACTGCATCCCAGGGCAGACTGGGCACAGTGATAGGATTGGCTTTCTCCAGAGTTTTATGAGTCCAATATCTGGAGAGCTGTCCCCTCTGGTGGATCTGCTGTTTCAGGAGGATGTGCTGTTCAAGGTTTTCAAAGCCAGGTCCTGGTGAGGGCTCTTTTGGGAGAGGGTGCTGGCCTGGATAGTTGATCCCCAAAAGGCCCTCTGTGTTTCTCATCACAGCATTGGGATGTTACAAGCAGTCCCCTGTGTCCCTGTCTGTCATCTGCTCTAGGCCTCCCCACAGTGCCCAGGTTCTGGAGCAGCTCCACAGGTACTGTAACCAGGGGATTCTGTGGGTCCCTCTGTTAGGGGAGGGGAGGCCCCCGTGGGACCCTTAGCACCTCTGAGATGGAAGCAACCTGAGATCCTGGGTTCTCCTTTTCCATCCTGCTGAGGACGTTCCCCTTGTTCCCCAGGACACCGTGGGCTGGTGAGATGTCTTTAGGGGCCACAGGCAGCTGCATTCATACCAGGGACCTTGGGGATGGGGAGTCATCCCCTAATTCCCTTGAGGTGGGGGTGAGCACCACCTGCATTGTTAGAAACTCTACCTGGGATGGAGAATCCAGAATGTCTGCCAGTTCAGTGATCTGTGCTAAAAGGAAGAACATGGGCTGCTTTCCAGTCCCTGAAGAGATAAGGGGTGGGGAGGGCTGTGATTTCCTGGCAATGAAATCTGAGTGATCTGGCCCCTCACTGTTAGGAGGTTCCTGTCCCCCTTTCCTGACTGTAAGTGGGGTAAACCTCTGACCCTGGGACATCACAGTGTAAAAAGGGGCTGTGGCCTCCTCCCAGGCTGACACCAAGGCCTTTGTATAGATAATGAACATGATCTGACTGCAAGTGTCACACAGGGTGACCAGCTTCCATTATATGACTTCCCTCATCCATTTAATGAATGCTTCCTGAGTATCTGTGGTGTTTCAAGTCAGGGCTGGGCCCTGGGAACACCACAGAGAGCAGAAACTACGTTGGCCCTGCACTTGAGGAGTTTAACTTGTAAGGAGAGACAGGGTCTCAGATAAACGTTCCATAAACATTTGTGTAGAAAAGTCTTTCACACAAAGAATTAGGTGCTTGTAAAATTATGAAAGGGCTAGAGCAGCGGTTCTCAACCTGTGGGCCGTGACCCCTTTGAGGGTCAAACGACCCTTTCACAGTGGTTGCCTAAGACCATTGGAAAACGCATATATAATTACAAATTGTTTTTGTGATTAATCAGTATGGTTAAATTATGTTCAATTTGTAACAATGAAAATACATCCTGCATATCAGATATTTACATTATGATTCAAAACACTAGCAAAATTACAGTTATGAAGTAGCAACGAAAATAATTTTATGGTTGGGGGTCACCACAACATGAAAAACTGTACTCAGGGTCGCGGCATTAGGAAGATTGAGAACCACTGGGCTAGAGAAATGGAAGTTAAGGAGTTGCCACTGGAAGTTGGGTTTCAAGGTCACGCTGGCACAGCCAATCCCACAGGTAAAGAATTAGCTGTGTCTGCCAGACGCCACCCATCAGTCCACACAGTAGCAGAAATAATAGGCCCATCTCCTCTCCAGCTTCCAAATTACACACAAGTGCATCTCAGAGGCTGAGTTTAATTCAAATCTGGATTCTCAAGGAGTGGGGGAATGGAGTATTTAACCTTTCAGTCTACCTGATATCGGAGGGAACATGGAAAGGGGTGGAACATAAATGCCATGGGCCAATGCATGGCATGTCTGAGGCCACATGCAGGCTGTGGGACACTAGGCCAGTGATCCCACCTCAAAAATCTTCAGTTTCCCATGTGATGTCATACAAAGATATTTGGTGTTATTTCCTGGTTCTTAGAACTGAGCAACAAAAAATAGTTGGAATTTTCTGATTTATAAGGGTTGATAAGAGTGTCTTTTGTGACGATGAAGAAACTCTGACAGGCCTCTGGATAGATGCAAGGTAAGGGCAGGTCACCATAAAGACAAAATCTTGCTTAGAAGCTGGAATTTCCCTGAAGAGATGAGGGTATGTAAAATGTGTAGGAATTTTTGGCTGCCAATGTAAGAAGTGTTTAAACTTCTTTGGCTGCTTCCTGCACACCCCTACAAGATTTCAAGCCTGAAACCCAGGCATGTGCCCTGACTGGGAAATGAACCATGATCTCCTGGTTCTTGGCTTGCTGCTCAATGACTGCCCCTCCCGAGAAGCACATGGTGTCCCCTATCAAACACTGAGCCACTCCAGCTGGGCGGCAAGAAGCTTTTAAGGAGACTTAGGTAAATTTCAAAAGGAAAGAGAAAGTATCTGCAATTACATATTGCAGTTACATTTCTAAAGGAAATGCTCTAAGAAATAATCGAGATAAGAGGCCTACAGTCAGGAAGAAAGGTTAGAGACTCTGAGGGAATAATGAGACCTTTGGTTCATAACACAACTGCTTTCTGCACAGCGCAGGGAAACAGAACTGATTCCTCTCAGTCAACACACAGTTTGCATCGCCATCAGTTCCTGCAATTTATAAAGAAGTGCAAGTTCCCAGCTATTTATAAATAGATGCAAAATAGTTGAGAGACTGAACAGAGATGGCATCTGATCTCCCCGAAGGCTGTGCTTCTGGAGTTTTAAAGAAGACTTTTCTCTCTACATTCACCTTCACTTTGATCAAATGTCATCTTCAAGGAAGAAGATTATCCTCCATCCTCCAACATGGCTGGTTTCTGCTTAGTGACCTAAGTGCAGAAGACTGACATTCACCTCATCCTTTGCTCTGACGCAGGGTTTTCTATGAAACCTGAGATGGGACATTTAACAGCCCCTTGAGCTTAGGCGGCCGCACTCTCACACTTCACCTGAAGTCTCTCTAGCTTTGGGTGATGCCCTCCTCTCAAACAGATTATGAGTCTTCATCAGGTCAAAATTAGCTCCATAAAAAGTGAGGTCATTTATAATTCTGTGGGCATCAGTTTGAACTAGGACATTTGCTAAGTCTTGGTTACATTACCAACGTTTCCAATTCTAGTCTATCTACAAAGAGGACAGGGTGCTACTGAATTTATGGAAATAAGTCTATTGCT
Organism: Myotis lucifugus; assembly: GCF_000147115.1. Classification (NCBI taxonomy): domain Eukaryota; kingdom Metazoa; phylum Chordata; class Mammalia; order Chiroptera; family Vespertilionidae; genus Myotis; species Myotis lucifugus. The sequence continues at coordinate 12,440 of NW_005872289.1, read as the reverse complement.
ATAAACATAAGACTACTCCAGATGGCATTAGTAGTTATTTGGGAGAAGTAGATCAGGGAGACAAAGTCACTGTTGCATCTCACATATGTGTTCTCTTGTCTATTCCCATTAACACAAGTGTCCAGGCACCCTCCACAGGTCTCCCTGGAAATGGGAAAGAGCTCATGTTCCTGTGAGCTTATCTCTTACTCCTTTCAGTCATCACACAATGACTGCCCCTCCCATGAAGCACATGGTGTCCCCTCCATTGTGGAGATGGCACAAATGGGACCAACCGGAGATGGGGTCCAATGTGGAATGTTACCTTATGCCAACAATAATGACAATGCCAGATCACATTTTTTTAGTATTTATTGATTCAAAGCAAGTCTTCTAAGCAATTTCTACCACCACAAGAAATCTAATAGGTGCATTGTTATTTATTTATTTTTTTTAGTTTAAGAACAAAGGGGAAGGGAGGAGGATTACTAGTACTTGACATCTAACTCTACAGGAGCACTTTCAGTGGAGCTGATGGGGTTGGAGACTTTACATTGGTAGTTCCCAGCATCCTCTCTCCTGACAGGGTCTATGGTGAGGGTTCTGTGGTCCTGGGACAGCTTCATCCTCTCCCTGAGCTGCAGACTCGTAGCATTGAATAACCAGTTGGTGGAGCTCTCATCTGTGTAGCAGGTCATGTCCACAGCATCTTCATTCTCTGTGACTATGGTGTTGCTGGCTAGGAGTGTGGGCATACTCACTCGCTCTGTGAAGAAATAGAGGGTGAGAATGATTGAGTGTGGAATTGAGACCTGGGGCCATACTCCTTCCTCAAAGATCTCAGCCCTGACTCTGATTGTTCTAAGGGTTATTTGGTTCCACAGTAAAAATTAATTTATTCTAAATTTGCCATCACTCCCCAGACCAAATCTATCCCTCTGAGCTGCTGAACCCTAAGAAGGAAGGATCTGAACTAATGTTTAGTCTAGGGATCCATAGACACCTAATAATGCCCTCAGGGTGGAGGTAAAGATGGGGCTATGGCTGCACAGATCTCAGGTGACTCAGATCAACTTCTCATAGTATGCGTTACTCTGTTAGGGACTGTATCTCCCTGTGCCTCTGTTTCCCCTCAATGAAGTAAAATGAATATTTGACTGCCAGGCTGTCAATGGATAATTCATAAAATATTCACCGTATCTGACATAAATTTGAGGATGGAAAACTGCTCAAATAAGAGGCATCTGTTATTGATGGACTCCAAGAGAGAATCCCCTGGGCTGATTCCTGGTGGATGAGCAGCTTCCAGGAGCATCTTTTCTCCTGCTCTTCCCCTGGGATGCTGACCTTGGTTTGGACTCTCCTAAGTCTCCCAGAACAGTCAGCTAATAATCTGAGGAGCTTGTCCAGCTGTGTTCTCCGCTCACAGTCTCAGGTGAATGACCAGGCTCCATCTCTTCCTAGTCGTGGCTCTTAGGGTTGAGCCCCAACTGGTGACCAGCTCAGGAGCCTTGTGACTCTAGCACATGGGAAAGAGTTGGTCTCACTCAGCCCTTCCCCGGAGGCCATACCCAACCTGACACAGGCTCCCCAGGTCCCTGGAGTCAGGACATTGTGACAGGGGCCTGGAGAGGGGCTGCCCAAGCTTAGCTTCTCTGTGATGAACTCAGGGAGCCCCTCAGGCCAGGTCCTTACAGAGCCCTGCAGGGTCTACCTCAGGGTCATGGTCAAGGAGAGGGGACCAGGGACCTGGACTGAGACGGGTCTCCCTTTGCTGACTCACTCCTATCAAACTGGTTCTTCTCTCTGTGGTGAATGTCTGTAGGGCTGGAATCTGGGAAGGGAACATTGACCTTAGGAATTTTGTCTCCACTGTGTTTGTCCTGCACTAAATGCCCAAACCCAGCTTGGGACACGATACAGAGGGGGATGGAGGAGAGTCCAGGACTGGCAGTCCTGTGCGTGAAATAGAATTCACCCCACCAGACACCTAGAGGTCTGAGAGCAATCACTCATGGTATACATTGAGCAGTCCAAATCCTATTTCTCTTAGTGAATTTTGAAGGACGGCTATTACCGTGTAGGTTCCTGTGTCCTTCAGAGTGACTTTTCTTATGATCAGGGATCCTTCAAGATTTGCTGTCTCCTAACCACTGTATTCGGGCCCTGTTTTATATCGTCTCACATGCCATGCAACAGAAGCAATAAAATGATAGTAGTCCTTCTTTTCTCCCCTGTACCAAATAAAGCCTGCACAATTGGGAGGCCTATTGCGGGTACGAAGAATCACATCCTGCCCTTCAGCAGCATTAATTGAGACAATAGCAAATCGCACAGTGGTGGGCGGGATCCACAAGGTTAAGAGGAAGACTAGAAGGGAAGAGAGAGATTGGTCAGTATTTCATCTGTGTATTGGGATGGAGAGATGAGGCATTTCTCTTCATCTCTCAGCCTTGGTCTGCGTGTGAGTCCGTGTGTGCATCTCCTTGGTGAAGGTCAGCAACATGGCCACGATGGCTTCAGCACCTCGGAACCTATGCTTTTTGTTTTGAATTCTCTTTCCCAGCTGTCTGTGTGGTTGTCCTCCTCACTGCCCTCAGATCCTATTTGACACACAGGGGCCTTCTTGGAAGACCTTCCCTGACCACGCCCTCTAAAGACCCTGTATCTTTACTCTCTGACCTGTCCCCACTCTGAGCCCTTCAGAGCACTTGTGGGTAGCTGATGTCACAAGTAGATCTCTTCTTGTCTCCTTTCTCCCCATATAATTTGAGTTGCATGTGGGCAGGGGATTTTGTGATTTTGTGCCCCCAGTGACTGCAATATGCTGCAAACACCTGTGGGTGAATGAATGAATATCCACAGGCTTGTCCACGTCACATGTTGTATTTTCCCATATTTGTAGTTGGTGGTGTAGACAATGTTTAGGGCCCCTGGTTAAAATGTTTCTGGTATCACCTGAAATAAATTGTTATGACTGTGGTCAGTTGTCAAAATTCAATACTCAGTGATGAATAACTTACCAAATGAATGGCAATTGAGGTTTTCCTGCCCATCACCACCTCCACATCATGAGATTTTCCTGTTGTTGAGCCTCCTCTCTCATCCTACTCTGCACCCTGTCCTTTCACTCAGGTCTAAAGGGAAGCCCTTCCTCCCCTCGCAGAGCACTGTCCTCCCCAGGAGATCTTTGCCAGTCTCTGACTCCCAACCTCCCTTCCATTCCCAGGGATTTTCCCCTCCTTACCGGCCAACAGGAGCCCCATCCAGGGGACAAGTCCTCTGCGGCTAGAGGCTGCAGGGAACTCCATGGTGACCGCTACTTCTCCCTCAGAGAGAAGAGCTTGAGGTAGTGTAAGGCTCCCAGGCACCTCTGTTCAGACTGGTGGGATGTGCTCTCCCTCCTTCCTGTGTGCTGCGCCTCCTACCGGGGTAGATAACGTCCCTGGTCATGTGGGCACGGGCAGGATCAGGGCTCAGGACCCTTTCCTCATTTTTGCCAAGCCTGTTGCCCCTTTCAGTATTTTGGATCCCTGGAAACTGGTGAAGTCTCTGACAACACACACAGATACAAACACAAACTTACACATGCACAGACACGTGCCTAGAAAAGCACTGGCCTGTGGCGTCCAGTTCCTGATCATTTTCCACAGCTTCCTGTCAGTGTACATTTGACTTTTCCCTTTAGAACAAGTGTTCTGGGCCCCCCTCAGGAAAACTGTCACAGTTATGCCCCGGCTCTGCATTGGTTCTCCTGTGAAACTTTGTAAGGATTGGGATGCACAGGTGACATTTTAGAAAGGCTGCTTCAGCAGCTGTCCAGCTTACATGGATGCCAGGATAAGACCCTTTGATGTGAGGTTGGGGTGCCGTGACACTCTCCTGTGCACAGGGAGGGTCTCCAGATCCTGCTAAAATGCAGATTCTGACTTGGCAGGTGTGCCGTGGACCAGAGCCTCTGCATCTGAGGAGCTCTCAGGGGAGGTGGATCTTACTGGCCTGTGGAGCATATTTGCAACAGCAAGGCTGATGGGGGCACATGTCCCCTGAGGGGTTACCCTCTCACCCCAGCATTGGCCCCTGCTGCATCTTGGTCTTAGGTCTGTCAGCACCACACAGAGAGCCCCACAAGCCCCAAAATGGATATTATTACTGTTTGTGACACAGAAACCCAGCTGGGCACTGGGTCTTCCCTGTGTTCTCAAATGTGCTGGGAAGCTGGGAATTCCTCCCAGGCGGAAGGCCAAGGAGGTGACTGGCGATGAGAAGGGGTGAGGCTGGGTGATGACTGCACAGGGGACCCTCCCTCTATTTCAGGTTGTCACCAGCATGGCAGTTGTTTCCAGAGACAGAGATCCCATCACCATTGGTCTCAGAAGGACTTGCAGTTGCAGGTGTGAAGGGTAAGGTATGAAGCAAGGACTGTGGTGGGAGCTCAGGTGGCTGTGGGCTCCATGGTCTTTGGGGAATGTTTTCAAGGAGATCCTTCCTCTCTTTGCTGGTGACCCTCTCCATGTCCTCCCTGACTGTTCGGACAGCCTCTGTCCTCTGCCTGGGGGACTTTTTTGAGGTCACCTCACCTTGCCCATGTATGATTCCAGTTATGAGTTGGGGAGCAGCCTGGAGATCCCTAAAAAAGCAGCTGCTCCTAGACCCTATCAAGGTCAGAAATGCCCAAACCTGTGGAGGATTGTTATGAGTATTTCAGCTGAATTGATGTCATATGACTGCAAGCAAGATCTCAAATCCTGAGAAAAATAGCAGTTTTTAGCTTATTTTATACATTATAATCAAAGGAATAGATGAGAAAAGTTGCATGAAATCCAATAGAAAGTGAGGGAAAGCATAGCAGGGAAATCTCTAGAAATAAATAAAAGGCAAAATGGAGAAACACATATTATTTTTATATTGGAGGGTCCAGGATAGTTAACATTTACAGCAGGTACAGAGGCTGTGCAGAGAACCAGGCAACATGAGGGCTCTGTGGTCTTGTATTCTGGTGCCACAGGCTCTGCCTTCAATGGGTCTAGCAAAGAAAATTTGCTAGAGGTATGTGATGTCAAAGGTATGTTATCCATGATGCATAAGAACAAGGAAAGGGCTCAGTTGAGATAAAGTCTGACATTTGCTAAGGAAGCTGTAAGCCTGTGACCTGACTACCTGCCGTCACCTGCCCAGTTAGGCATTTGTGAGCAGACCACACTGTGCGTCACTGAGCTTGTCAGGCCTGTCATGTGGCCCCCTGGGCTTATCAGGTTCCTTGCACAGCTGCTTTTTCATTCACAGTTTCTGGAAAGAGCAGGTGGGATGGCCCAGGCATGACAGAGGGGGCCAGAAAAATCTATTAGTCAGGGAATGGAAATAGGTCTCCTTCTGCACCTCCTTAGCCAAAATCCAGTTCAAGTGTGGATTTCTTGAGTTTAGTATTTGCTTCTCAATATAGCCTCCTGGAAGGCAAAAGGAAACCTGCAGGCAATGTCAGGTACTGCACTAGGAATGCTGACCAGGATCCAGAAGGAGGGAGCTCATTGTGAGCCCTGGACAGAGGTGATCTCTGATTCTAGACTAAGAGCCAGGCATTTGGGGCTTGATCCCTGTGTGTCTCATACTTCGTGACGGGTTCCCAGGGCAGGCTTGGCACAGTGAGAGAACTGGTTTTGTCCAGAGTATTATTAGTCCAATGTCCGGAGAGCTGTCCCCTTAGGTAGATGTGCTGTTTCAGGAGGATGTGTTGTTCTAGGTTTTCAAATCCCGGGCCTGGTGAGGGCTCTTTTGGGAGAGGGTGCTGGCCTGGATGGTTGATCCCCAAAAGGCCCTCTGTGTTTCCCATCACAGCATTGGGATGTTGCATCCAGTCCCCTGTGTCCCTGTCTGTCATTTGCTCTAGGCCTCCCCACAGGGCCCAGGTTCTGGAGCAGCTCAACATGGAGTGTCAACTAGGGACTCTGTGAGTTCCTCTGTTAGGGGAGGGGAGGCCCCCATGGTATCCTCAGCACCTCTGAGATAGAAGCAATCCCAGATCCTGGGTTCTCTTTTCCCATCCTGCTGAGGAAGTTCCCCTTGCTCCCCAGGACACCATGGGCTGGTGAGATGTTTTTAGGGGCCACAGGCAGCTGTATCCAGACCATGGACCTTTGAGATGGGGAGTCATCCCCTAATTCCCTTGAGGTGAGTGTGAGCACCCTCCTGCCTTGGTAGAAACTCTACCTGGGATGGAGAATCCAGAATGTCTGCCAGTTCAGTGATCTGTGCTAAAAGGAAGAACATGGGCTGCTTTCTAGGCCCTGAAGAGATGAGGGGTGGGGAGGGCTGTGATTTCCTGGCAATGAAATCAGAGTGGTCTAGCCCCTAACTGTTAGGTGGTTCCTGTCCCACTTCCTGACTATAAATGGTTTAAACACCTGGCCCTGGGATATCCCCGTGTAAAAAGGAGCTGTGGCCTCTTCCCAGTCTGACACCAAGGCCTTCATGTGGATAAGGAACATGATCTGACTGCAAGTGTCCCACAGGGTGACCGGCTTCCATTATATGGCTTCCCTGATCAATGTAATGAGTGTTTACTGAGAATCTGTGGTGTGTGCGGTCAGGGCTGGGCCATGGGAACACCACAGAGAGCAGGAAATACGTGGGCCATGCGCTCGTTGAGTTTAACTTTTAAGGAGAGACAGGCTCTAATATAAATGTTCCATAAACATTTGTGTAGAAAAGTCTTTCACACAAAGAATTAGGTGCTTGTAAAATTATCAAAGTTCTAGAGAAATGGAAGTTGAAGAGTTGCCAATAGAAGTTGGTTTTTAAGGTTACACAGCACAGCCCCTCCCACAGGTAAAGAATTAGCTGTGTCTGCCAGACGCCACCCATCAGTCCACACAGTAGCAGAAATAATAGGCCCATCTCCTCTCCAGCTTCCAAATTACACACAAGTGCATCTCAGAGGCTGAATTTAATTCACATCTGGATTCTCAAGGAGTGGGGGAATGGAGTATGTAACCTTTCAGTCTACCTGATATCAGAGGGAACATGGAAAGGGGTGGAACACAAATGTCATGTGCCAATGCATGGCATGTCTGAGGCCACATGCAGGCTGTGGGACACTAGGCTAGTGATCCCACCTCAAAAATCTTCAGTTTCCCTATGTGATATCATACAAAGATATTTGGTGTTATTTCCTGGTTCTTAGAACTGAGCAATAAAAAATACTTGGAATTATCTCATTTATAAGTGTTGATAAGTGTGCCTTTTGTGATGATGAAGAAACTCTGACAGGCCTCTGAACAGATGCAAGGTAAGGGCAGGTCACCATAAAGACAAAACCCTGCTTAGAAGCTGGAATTTCCCTGAAGAGATGAGGGTACGTAAAATGTGTAGGAATTTTTGGCTGCCAATGTAAGAAGTGTTTAAACCTGTAGATAATTTTTATGAGTTCATTTGAGCCAAACTGGTGAGAATTTTTGGAAAGCCAAATCTCAATGGACTGAGAAAATGCTTCAGAGAATGGGAGTTTTACTTCTTATTTTATACATTACACTCAAAACAGAAGGCGTAAGGGGTTACATGAAATCCATTGGTGAAATATTAGAAAGCGGGGGAAAGCAAAGTGGGGAAATTTCTGAGATTCGATAAAAAGTGAAACAAGCAGACACATACTAAATTTACATGGGTGGGTGCAGAATAGTTAACAGTTAACAATTAACATGATGACAATAATAATGAGGGGTTCTGCAGTGCAGTAGGAAGTCTGGAAATAAAGAAATTACACAAACATTCCATAGGTATGCTATTGTAGACAGGCTCCGTTAAACTGAAGATTGGCCTTTGTTAGGGAAGAGATAGGCCTAACACATGACTACCCACCATGGCTAGCTTTTGTTTAGAAAATGTTCATTTCAGACCATCCTATGTGGTTACTGTAGGTGTCTGAGTTTGTAAATACCATTGCAGGCCTCCCCTGAGCTTGTCAGTTTGAGTATGTGGCCCGTTTATGTCAACAATTTCAAATGTTGATTATAAGTCAATGTAAAGGATACATTAATGACCAACATTTTGATTGGATAATGTGCTCCCACAGGGCTAAGCAGGCCCATTCCTAGGAAGCCTTAGTGTAAGCATTTGTCTTGCTGAACAACGAACGGACCATTGGGGATGGGCCAATACTGTAACCTTGGATGAAAGTCAAGGCTGAATTTTCTCTAAAGTGAAAAGCAGGTAAATGAGAGGCACGCAGGTTCCATGGGCCTTCACTAAGAAAAACACTCTGGATTATTTCTAACCTATAATCCAAGTTTTGCTGTCTGTCTCATTTCTCTGTATTTTGCCTCTAGTTTGACATTTACTCATAGTTTAAGGACAAATTATACAACTATTCAATTATTATCATCTGACCATGATGTGGGTTCCCATTTACAATGGCCCCTATATTTCCCATTGGAAATGTTCAAGTGCTACTCATTATTAATCTGATTCCTGCTAGTTTTGCAATTGGAAGCTATAATCTTAAGGTTTATGCAGAAACAAGGCTGTAAGAATACAATGCTATAAATTACAATTACCATCTAAACATTCCAAAGTCAAGGAAGTCAGTAAGAGTTTAATCAGTAAATTTCCTATGTCTCAGCAGCAGTTATAGAGGGCCTTGTTTGTAAAGCTTCTATTTTAATTAATATAGTTAGTAGTCCTTGCTAGGTTAAAGTATAAGCATATTCCCATAATCAGGTTCTAGCATTCATACAAAAAATATCTTTCTCAACATTTCTTTTCCACTAACTTTCTACATCTTCCCTTGTTCTTCTTGGTTTATCTCTTTTTTGTCATTCAAAAATAACCAACTTATTTAAACATGCTCAAATTTGCTAATCATCCAAGAAATGTAAATCAAAATGACAATGAAGTACCATCTCACACTGTCAAAATGACTATCATCATCAAATCAAGAAATGACAAGTGTTGGCAAGAATGTGGAGAAAAAGGAACTCTCATGCACTGCTGGTGGGAATGCAGACTGTTGCAGTCACTATGGAAAACAGTATGAAGTTTCCTCAAAAAAATTAAAAATGGAACTTCCATTTGACACAGTAATTCCACTTCAAGGAATATATCCCAAGAAAACAGAAACACCAATCAGAAAGGATATATGCACCCCTATATTCATAGCAGCACAACTTACAATAGCTAAGATCTGGAAACTGCTTAAGTGCCCATCAGCAGACGAGTGGATTAGAAAACTTTGGTACATCTACACAATGGAATACTACGCTGCTGTAAAGAAAGAATTATTAGCATTTGTTACAGCTGGGATGGAACTGGAGAAGATTATGCTCAGTGAAATAAGCCAGTCAGAGAAAAATAAAAATCACATGACCACACTCATTTGCAAAATATAATGGACAACAAACTAATGAACAAAAATAGAACCAGAGACATAGAAGCATCGAACAGACTGTCCAACCGATGAGGGAAGACGGGGGATGAGAGGGTAAGAGATCAACCAAAGGACTTGTATGTATGCATATGAGCATAACCAAGGGACACAGAGAGTAGGGTTGGTGAGGGCATGTGCTGGTGGGTGGAAGTGGCTGGGGAGAGGTCAATGGGGGGAAAAGGAAACTCATGTAATACTTTAAACAATAAAAAATTTACATTTTTAAAAAGCATAACAGTGCTTTTAATCTTAAAAAAAATAAAAAAATGACCAACTTGCCCAGCCAGTGTGGATTAATGGTTGAGCATCAATCCATGAACCAGGAGGCCACAGTTCAATTCCCAGTCAGGGCACATGCCTAGGTTGCGGGCTCCATCCCCCGCAGGGGGCAATCAGAAGGCAGCCAATCTATGTATGATTCTCTTCCATCATTGATGCTTCTCTATCTCCCTCTCCCTTCCTCTCTCTGAAATCAATAAAAATATATTTTTAAATAACCAACTGATTAGGAAAAACTGCTTTTAAATTCTCTTAAAAACAAACACAACCCATTCCTTTCCTTTGCAAAAGCATTCCTTCTAAATTCCAAAATGTTACCAGAAAGGGAGCCAGATCCTGAACTGATTTGCTTAAGGCCAGCCTGTAGTGTGTGGGTTCTCAGGGGAGATCTCAATAGAGTTTTCATCAGCTTTCCCAGATATCCCGTTTAAGGGTCACAGTCTCTAATAATAAGTCAATGGCAGAGCAGGCATTCTAAACCACATTATCAGCAATATTACAGGGAAGGGAAGGCCTCCCTGGGGCCAGTTTTGCCCATTACTAGGCACCCAGGGCTCTCCACCCTGATGGCCTTCCGTATCAGGCTGGAAATTGCTTGTCCAGTTTGCTCAGCTATCTGTCTCAGTTGCCTAATTCCACTTCCCAAGGAATTTTCCTAGCTTCTTACTATCCAGTTTCAAAAAGAGAAAACATACAGAAGTTATTATTAAAAACTTGTATCATTAATAATACAAAAGTTATCCTATACATATTTAGTCATTATTAAAAATTGGGCTATATATACAATGTTTGAGAAAGGTCCAAAGAAAAAGTGTAATTATTATTACCACTAATATTCATAGACAGGTAAAGATAATCAATTTGTAGTTATACAGGCCTTTTTGGTGTCTTGGGATAGCTGTCGATCTCTCACGTCAGTGACCTATCATTCTCAAGAAGTCATTGTTCACTACAGGTGGAGGCAAGTGTCAGAGACAGGGGCAGGTGTCCATTTGTGGTTGGGCACCTGATAAGGTCCCTTCAAACAATGTTGGAGAGTTTTTCATTGATGTCTTTTCCAATTGACAAAATAAGTCATGGTCTCTGCAGTCTTCATGTGCGGAGAGCACTCCTGTAAATAAATGTCATTAATTTATCTGTTATAGCTGGTTAAAAAGTTTCTGATAATAATTCAGAATGTCTTTTTTCATAAGGTTGGTTCATATATCTCTTCATCTAGATCAGCGGTTCAAAACCTGTGGGTCGCGAACCCTTTGGGAGTCGAACGACCCTTTCACAGGGGTTGCCTAAGACCATCGGAAAACACATATATAATTACATATTGTTTTTGTGATTAATCACTATGCTTTAATTATGTTCAATTTGTAACAATGAAAATACATCCTGCATATCAGATGTTTACATTATGATTCATAACAGTAGCAAAATTACAGTTTTGGAGTAGCAACGAAAATAATTTTATGGTTGGGGGTCACTACAACATGAGGAACTGTATTAAAGGGTCGCGGCATTAGGGAGGTTGAGAACCACTGATCTAGATACATGGGGTTACTGGTGACTATTTAATGAGGAGAAAAGCTATGTGTTTACCAAAAAAGGAGATACCATGTGGAGAATCATAAGGAGGGCTTTAGGCCAAGGGAGATTAAATGCTTCTGAAAATTTACCTAGTTGAGTTTTAATTTTATTATTTGTATATTATACCATTCCAGAGAACTAGAGTTATAGGTACAATAAAAAGACTAGTAGAATAGGCCAAATATTAGAAATGAATTGTATTTTTTGAACAGTGAAATATGTCCCCAAGTCACTGTAACTCATAGGGAATTCCCCAATAGGCATTAATTTTCCCAATCATAATTTACCTTTTTAACTGTTGCCCTACTTCAAGTGAATGGCTCAATCTAGTGAAAATAACATACAAATCATAACTAACACATATTTGTATTCCTGAGATGATATCACTTGGATAAAATTCAATTACCATCTTTAAAAGGAATCTAAAGGAAGTAGGGAATGACCTTGGGGTTCATGGAATGATTTTTCAGGGTTATATTTAGACAGTAGAACATCTGCTACACACTTTGCAATCTATAGAAGGAAAAGGAGTGACATGAAATCCAGTGGTTAAAGATAGGAGAGGTAGAAGAAAAAACAGCAAGGCATAGAGAGAATCTCTGGGATTAGATAAAAAATAAAACCAATCATTGCATACTTCTTTTATATTGGTTGGAATAAGATAGTTAGCAGTAAACAATTAGCATGATAAAAATAACATGGAGGGGTCTTGTGCTTTCTTCTCCGGACTTGTGAGGGGTTTGGAAAAAAAATTAAATCACCCTGACATTCCAAAAGTATGTTATTGTAGAAGCAAATAGTGAATGGATGGGCTCAGTTAAGGAAAAGACTGACCTTTTCCAGGAAAGATACCAGCCTAGCACATGACTACCAACCATGACTCACTTTGAGTTAGAAGGTTTTATTTTCAGACCATACTTTGGGCTTTCTTCAGGTTTCTGATTTTGTAAGGCCCCCACACAGTCCTTCCCTGAGTTTATGAGGTTGAGTATGTGGCCCCTTTTTCATTCACACAGTCTACTCCTTAACTCTTGGGAGGAAAGAGGAGCTAGAAATAATTACCAATGGCCAATTACTTCATCAATTATGCCAACATAAGGATATGTCCAATTAAAACGCTAAACAAGGGGTTCAGAAAACTTTGCAATGATGCTGGAAGACTGAGCGCCCAGGGAAAAAATGGAAA
>NW_005872288.1:61486-85362 GCF_000147115.1 Myotis lucifugus | reverse complement strand
ATTGGCTGCCTCCTGCACACCCCACACTAGGGATGGAGCCTGCAACCCAGACATGTGCCCTGACTGGGAATCTAACCATGACTTCCTGGTTCATAGGTCAACCCTCAACCAGTGAGCCATGCCGGCGGGGCTACATGGATATTTTTATAATGGCAAAATTTGGACACAACTAGTGCCCATCAGATGATTCCAATTTAAATATATATGCATATACAAATTTTCAGAAAAGGAAAGAAGAGAAGGTGATATTTGAATCTTGAAGATGGGATTGGTGCTTAACAAGATGATAAGATGTTGGGTATGGACCTGGGAGTAAATTACAGAGGAAAAGATCAGCTCCTAGATCAGGTGATAACTGAATTCCAGGGATGGGGTTTGGAGAACTCACCTGAGGGGCAAAGCCAGTCATGGCAAGAAGGTTGGGTTTTGCCTTACAGGAGATGAGGAACCATTGAATGGTTTTCAATAAATTGAATCTGATTTGCATTATTGAGGGATCATTTGGGTGCCTGTATGTAGGAATGCAGAAGGATAAGAAGAGGCAGCAAGGACACCTAGGAGACCATTGCAGTGCCCCAGGCTCAGGTTATGGAGGCAGTGTACCCTCGGGGTTATGCATGTAGATTCCTGCATTCAAACCCCAGCTCAGTTCATTACTAGCTGAGGCAAGCTAGTCAGCTTCTCTGTGCCTCAATGTCCTCACCTGAAAATTGGGTTTATAATAATAACAACAGATAAGATAACTGTGCAGGTTTAAAGGGAAATTTGTGCAAAGCGCTTACAACAGTGTCCATCTGAAAGTAAAAATATATTTATCTATTCTTTTTTTTTGTGAGGGTCTGAACTAAAGAAGAGAACATAGAATAGAAGAGACAAGTTCAATAAATATTCAGCAAGTAGGACAGAAAACATTTGGAATGTGACAAGATGTGGAGGTAAAGAAGATGGATAAATTGAGAATGATCCCCAGGTTTGTGGCTTAAGAAACTGGATTGAGTGATGATGTCCTTCATAAGAGGAAGAGCAGAATTCTTTTCCCCCTGAATTGCACTTTATCCTGAGTAACTCACCTACCCATGAACTAAACTGCCAATCATATTTGTCTATTACAGGAAAAACAATATATTGTTTTAAGCCACTGAGATTCCACTCTGTTTCTTCTTATGTTTTTGTTAAAGCAGCATAGCATAGCTTACCCTGACTAATTCAGTCTGCATCCTGAGGGTAAATAGATGTTGCCCTTCTATTACTCAGAATTTATTGCATACTTTGAGTCACTCTCATATTGAAAGAATATTTTCCCAAACTTTATTTTAAATTTATTAATTAATTTATTTATTTGAGAGGAAGAGACAGAGCCAGTATTAGAGAGACAGTGACTCTCAGTTCAGCAGAACTGGACACAGAACCTGGAGTGTGAGAGTCACTTTAATAGGAGCCATGGGTCGCCCTAGCCGGTTTGGCTCAGTGGATAGAGCGTTGGCCTTTAGACCAAAGGGTCCCAGGCTCGATTCTGGTCAAGGGCACATACCTCAGTTGCAGGCTCCTCCCCAGCACATGCAGGAGGCAACCAATCGATGTGTTTCTCTCACATCAATATTTCTCTGTCTTTCCCTCTCTCTTCCATGCTCTCTAAAAATCAGTGGAAAATATCTTCGAGTGAGGATTAAAAAAATAGGAGCCAATTCTAATATTTTAACTATTTTACTATCTATGCCCCTCAGTTTCAAGTAGCTACAGGATGAAGAGGCATTCAATTAGAAACATGTGTGTCTCCAAATCAGATGCCTCATAAGAGTCTGCCCAGAGCAGGAAAGTTTTTGAAAGCTTCAGGGGTGGTTATTGAGTTTGATGCTGGAAATGTTGAATCTGAGTTTCTTGCAGCACATTCAGGGGAACTTATTTAATAGGATATTGGGTATATAGGCCTGGGGTTCTGAGGAGAGATCCCCCGGCTGAGAATGGAGATTTGCATCCTATCAGCATCCAGTTGAGGATTGAAACTCTGACATTGTATGCAGGTGGCTTAAGGAGACAGTACAGACTGCGAAGGGGGTTGAGGGAAGAGCTTAGGAAACACTGACACCAAGCAGTCGCTGGAGAAAAGATCCCAGAGAAGAAGGCTGAGCATGACATAATGGAGGAGCAAGAAGAGAATCGCAGCATAACAAATTAAAGAATGGATAAGGCTCCCTGTTGCTTAGCAATGTCATGAACAGTAAGTGCCTGGTGATACCCAGTACTAGAGCAACTCTGAAATTCCGCATTTCATGGAAGTTCTTATTTGTCTGTAGCCTGGTTTTGTTGTGTTCAGCCTCAAGTTTTTGAAGCTGAAGATTTGTTCTAATTTGCATGGAGAGTCCATATCCCAGAAGGAAAGCACAACTATGATATTGTAGTTGTAAGACTTTGCTTTTCTATTTCAGGAAGCAGACTGTAAGTAGTTCAGTTTTCTAAAAAACACTTGTTTGTCAAATTGAGAGCTAAAACGCCTACAAGAATTAAATCTTTGACAGGGCAATTATGCAAGTGATAAGGAAAGAGCCACGTGATTCTTTGTTTGGCCTTTTTGGTAGTTCAGGAATTCAGAACAAATTCTCTCGCGTGATTCATTTGGACCAATGCCTAGTCTGTCCTACATGGAAAAAAATGATCAGTAGATGATGCTTGTTCACAAGGAAATCAGTGAACATATCCCATAAAATCCTCATAATTAGAAATTATCCTACTGAGTAACTAATAGAAGGTAGAAAAAAACTCTCCATATACAAATGCATCTATCTACCCAGAATTTTAAGAAATCCCAATTCGCCTGGCTGGGTAGCTCAGGTGGTTAGAGTGTCAAGATCGTGGGTTCAATCCCTGGTCAAGACACATACAGGAATCAACCAATGAATTCATAAATAAATCAAACAACAAATCTCTCTCTCAAATCAATAATAATAATAATAATAATAATGATGATGATAATAATAATAATAATAAAAGAAATCCCAATTCACTCTTAGAACATGCAGTGCAAACTTGTGTGTATAATTTTGACTTTCATTTTCCCATCATATATGTATTGAACTACTACTTTTGCCAGGCATTATGCAGAGTGCAGAGCACATGACATTCAGGGCAGATAGCCCCGTGCCTTCCTGCGGTTCACACTAGTGCAAGGACAAAACTCTCAAAGCAATCAGAAAAACACACAAAAGTTGGCTTAATTTATAATAAGTGCTGTGATGGGAAGAAGGGGCTGAGCAGGAGGATTACAGCGAGAACCTACTTTACTTAGGGTTGAACTTAGAAGTTGCCCTTCAAACTGAGCATATTGACAAGAAAGAGCTAACCCTGGAAAGAGCAGGGGGAAGCATTCCAGAAAGTGGGAGTAGCCTTCACACAAGCCTGCTGGGCAATGCAGGGAAGAGGCCAGTGCAAATGGCACTGGTGGCTGAGAGCTGCAAGAGGAAAGTGGGAAAGATTTGAATGTCTCCCTAAATGCCCTGGGGAGGGTTTACCGGGAAAAGGACCTGGGTGAAATGCTGCCGCTGTCCACAGCGTACAACACGTCATGGGCCGTAGCAGCATGACTGCCTGTAGAAGAGGCATTTCCCACACTGGGGACAGATGATTATGAATCTAAATAGCAGCAAAGGGCATTAAACACTCCTTGGGAGCCCTGCAACACTTCCTACCTTATGCTGGGGAGTCGTTTACTCCTGCTCTTGACATGTTTGGGTGGCAGATTCGATTGCTCTGAAGCAGAGCTTCTCTGATCTCACTGTGACCTGACGTGTAAGTCGGGAAGGCTGGGCCTCTATCGCCACATAAGAGAGGCTCACATGCAAGAGTAGCATCTACTAGTAAGAACTGGAGTGGCCTAGCAGACCTACAAACAATATTTTGAGAAAGTAAATGGATTTTAAAAGGAGGTAGGTTTCTCTGCCACTTAGTGACAGCTATTTTTGTTGTTTTCAGCATAGAGCTTAGCGGTTAGTGGGTACTAGCTGGCTGGCTGGCCGAATGAATATTCGAATAAACTAGGCACAAATGGGGAGGCTGCCTGGAGTGGTAGAAGGCAGTTTGACCCTAGGGGCAGCCAGACCTTGCTGCGCTGGGGTTCTGGGAACCTCTGCTTTTCCGTCTGTACTGCAGGAACGATGAGGCCTGTCTGGGAGGCTGGATGAAGCTTGCAGATCATGTATTGAAGCATCTGGCATACTAATTAGCATTGATCTTTGGTTGCTATTTTTATTATCATCATTCGGTTTCCCTACTTGGTGCCCTCGCTTTCATTCATCTTCTAAATCACCCAGTTGGGATTCTATCCTGTCCCTTCTTGTTGCTAGCTGGTCATCTCCTGGGAGGGTTGTTCCACTCATCTCTGCCACCCCCTGTTCTCCCCCCACCTCAGCCCACAAACCCCCCCTCATTCCTCAGGCCCCCCAACATCCCTGCCATTTCTCCAAATAAGCCGGATTCCCTGACAGTTCCTTCCTGTCTAGAACCCCCCTTTCCTTCTTTCTTCACCTTCTCATCTTTCAAGAGTAGATGACAGAGGCCTAACATTTGAGTCTTGAATGAAAACAAGGAAGCAAACCCACTGAAGCCTCCTTCCCCATCCTATTTACCAAAGGGACTGCTGTGCGTCTCCGGTTACCTAAGATATTTTCATGATCAGTGACTTCCTGCATAGTCACATTAAGTTTGGTTATTTTTCAGATTCTTCCTCATCAAGCCGTGTTTCAGAGCCTATAGTTACAGGAGAGAAAAAAAAATATTGTTTCTGGGAAATAGGAGGGATCCCTGGTTCATGTTGGGGCAACATGATTCTATGAGTCACTCCCTTTGTGAATCGGAGACCCATCAATAGTAAATTGATTTGGTGCGCTCACCTGCTCACAGTACTAGTAAACAAGTGGGTGTGAAGCTTTAAGAGCCAGAGAAATGCATTTCAGTTTGTAAAAAGGAAAGAGTTTAGTCAAATAATAAACCTCTTACACTGGATTATTGGGCTTATGAATGAAGCCAAGGAGAGGTGGTCCAGGAAAGGGGTTTCCTAGACAGCAATGGAAGCAGGAAGCCCTCCTTCCTCTCGGTCTCAGGGCCCTGGAGCTCTCCAACGTGGTTCTCTGTGTGTTTGCTCTTTGAGGCAGGAGATTTGTAACTCATCCAGTAAAAAAAAAAATCCCCTTTTTCCCTTCCCTTTAAGATAGGAATAGGAATCATGCCAATAACAGGGAAATTAAATGACAGTAAGTGTACTGAGTACTTAACAGAGACCTCAGGGCCTCTTCTCCCACTGGGCTTCCAGAATATTGGTGGCCAGACATTTACCCGACAGACAGGAGATTCTAAGTCTCTTCTCACCGGGGAATCTGGCCAGCCCAGGAGGAATGAATCTATGAGACCCTAGAGCAGTGGTTCTCAACCTTCTGGCCCTTTAAATACAGTTTTTCATGTTGTGACCCAACCATAAAATTATTTTCGTTGCTACTTCATAACTGTAATGTTGCTACTGTTATGAATCGTAATGTAAATATCTGATATGCAGGATGGTCTTAGGCGACCCCTGTGAAAGGGTCGTTCGACCGCCAAAGGGGTCGCGACCCACAGGTTGAGAACCGCTGCTAGAGAGCTGCTCAGAGGTAACAAGCACTACGCCCACTCACAGATATTCCAGTCAGCATTGTAGCCCCCCCGTTCTTCATCATGAGCAGCCAGCCAAGATCATCAGACAACCTAGAAAAGCCTCCAATGAGCAAAACAAACCAATAAAAACAGAACTAGGAAGAAGCAGGCTGTTTAGGGAGGAAAAAAATGTCATCTCCATAAGCTGTAATACCTACCTGCAGGGAGAGAGGATGTTGCATCGGTGAAATCAGCACAGGATGCTAGCATAAAGGAAATTTAGAAAACAAAAAGAGCTTTTGGGAGAAGAGCTTTTCAGAGCAGAAATAAAAGTAATTCAAAAGTAGGCTTAGAATATAAATCTGAGAAAACCTCCCCGACAGTAGAGCAAAATGACGAGGAGAGAAAAAGATAAAAAACTAGAGGAGAAGTCCAGAAAGTTCAGCACTGAATGAGGGGAAATAAAATCATTGATGAAATAATTCAATTAAAAACTCCAGACTGAAAGTGATGGGTTGCCGGATTCAAAGGATTCACAGCATAAGGAATGAGAATAGACCCCATGTTCACTGTTAACATGTCAGGTCTCCCAAAGTTGATCTACAGGTTCAAAACAATCCTAATCAAAATCTCGGCAGGATTTTTTTTGGTAAATGTCAGCAAGCTGATTCTAAAACGGATATGAGATGACAAAGGAATTAGAACAGTCGCTACATTTTTTAAAAAGGGGAACAAAATGAGTTGTCATGACACCTGATTTCAAAAATTGCTATAAAGCTCCAGTAATCACACAGTGTCAATTTTGCTCATTGAGAAATTTTTCAGGAAGCAGGTACTCATTTCAATTATAGAAATACTTATAGAGTTCCTGTCCATTAATTCACTTATTCAATGAATGTATTGAGCAACTACTATATGCCAGGAACTAGTTTAGCTATGGGAGATATAGCAGAGAGGTTAAAAAGAAAAAAAAAGATCCCTACTGCAATGGAGAAGAGAAACAACAGATAAATAGTGTGGTAATGGCAAAAGATAGACATGTAGATCAATGGAACAGAACAGAGAGACCAGAAATAGACCCACACATATATGTCAATTGATTTTTGACAAAGATGCAAAGGCAATAGAGAAAGAGTTTTTTCAACAAATAGTGTTGAAACAACTGGCAGCTACGTGCAGAAAAAAAAAAAACGAACGTTGACTCATATCCTGTATTATATACAAAAATTAACTAAAAATGTGTAATAGGCCTAATCTAAAAATATAAAACTTCTAGAAGATAACATTTTTAATCCATATGACCCTGGGTTAAGCAAAGATTTCTTAGATATGTTGCCAGAAACATAATCCATAAAAGAACAAACTGATGAATCTGGCTTCATCAACATCAATTACTTCTGCTCTGTAAAAAACACTTCAAAAAAATAAAAGACAAGCTAAGAGAAAATATTTGCAAATTGCATATCCAACAATGTTATACTAGAGGCCCGGTGCATGAAATTCGTGCACTGGGGGGGGGGGTCCCTAAGCCCGGCCTGCATCCTCTTGCAGTCCAGGAGTCCTCTGGGGATGTCCAATGAGGGACTCCCAGAGGGAGCAGGCCTAAGCCATCAGTTGGATATCCTTAGTGCTGCCGCGGAGGCAGGAGAGGCTCTCGCCACCTCAGCTCGCTCGCCAGCCCTGAGCCCAGCTTCTGGCTGAGCGGCGCTCCCCCTGTGGGAGCACACTGACCACCAAGGGCAGCTCCTGTGTTGAGCATCTGCCCCCTGGTGGTCAGTGCACATCATAGTGACTGGTTGTTCCACCATTTGGTCAATTTGCATATTAGCCTTTTATCATATAGGAAAATATTACATATAATAATAAGAAAGAAAACCCAATTTTTAAAGTGGCCAAAAAATTTGAACAGATACTTGATCAAAGAATATATATGCATGGAAAATAATCAAATGGAAAGACGCTTCTCACATTTTAGGGAAATGCAAAAGAAAACTATAGTGAAATATAATTTTATATCCACCAAATTGTAAATATAAGTTTGACAACTCCAAGTGGCATGGAAGACGTGGAGAAGCTGGAACTCTACCGGCCAATTGATAGGAATGTAAATGGGAATGATTTCTTTAGTATGTAATTTGGTACAAATCTAGTTAGGTTGAAGATTCATATACCACATGACCCAGAAATTCCACTTCTAGACAGATTGAGATAAACTCTGAACATGTGCACTAGAAAAGAAATGTGTACCAGAATGTTAAATACAGATTTGTGTAGTAAAGGGGGTGTAGACAATGTCCATCAACAGGAGAATAGATAAATTATGATTTCTTACACAATGGCATACAATGTAGCAGGGATTAGCACACTATTGCCCATGGGGGAAATCCAGCTCAATGCCCATTTGTGTAAATACATTTTCATTGAAACCTAGCCACTATCATTCCTTTACATACTGTCTATGGCAACTCTCATGCCATAATGAATCATTGAGTAGTTGCAACAGAGACTGTATGGCCCACAAAGCCTAAAATATTGATCAGCTTTTATAAGAAAAGTTTTCTGATGCCTACTATACAACAACACAAAGAAATGAGTCAGAGGTACATATATCATATCAGTCAGGGTTCAACCAGAGAAATAGAACCAGTGGAGGATATATGGTAAGAGGTTTATTGCAAGGACTTGACATAAATGTCTGTGGTCCTGGAGAGGCAAGTCTGAAATCCATAAGGCAGGCCCACAGGAAGGGCAGGCTGGGACTGTCAAGCAGGAGCTGAAGCCATATCTACAATCAGAATTTCTTTCTTCAAAGAAGCTTGAACTCTATTCTTAATGCCTTTAACTGATTGAATAAAATCCATTTGAATGATCTAAGATAATTTCCTTGACTTAAAGTCAATTGATTATAGACTTTAATCACACCTCCAAAATATCGTCACAGCAACACCTAGGTTAGTGTTTCACTGGATATCTGGGAACTGTAGCATCGCCATATCGATGCATAAAACTGACCACCACATGTATCAACAAAGACAAATCTTGTAAATGGAATGCTGAACAACAAGAAAAAGTTGCAAAATGTTATTATGTGAGGTATGACAACCTTTATATGAAGGCTGAAAACAAGCAAAACAATTTAATGAAGTTGATGGATTCATGGCTATATAAAACCATGCGGAGGAAATGATAAATGGCTGCTTTATGATGCTGACTGCCACTGTGGAAGAGAGAAAGGAAAGGAATTGGGGTTGGGTATACTCTATCTGTAATTATTTTTTAAGACAAGGGACTCCAAAGTAAGTGAGACATGTACAAATTTTATTAAGCTTAACTCTGATATTGCAATTGTTTGCTGTATTCTTATATTTATGTTTGCAATATTTTACAATAATTTTTTAAAATATATATATTTTTTATTTCAGAGAGGAAGGGGGGGAAAGAGAGAGAGAGGGGAGGAGAGAGAGAGAGAGAGAGAGAGAGAGAGAGAGAGAGAGAGAAACATCAATGATGAGAGAGAATCATTGATTGGCTGCCTCCTGCCTGCCCCCACTGGGGACTGTACTCACAACCCAGGCATGTGCCCTAACTGGGAATTGAACTGTGACTTCCTGGTTCATAGGTCGACACTCAACCACTGAGCCATGCCAGCCAGACCACAATAACTTTTTAAAATTGCAATGAATGCCCTCTTTTGGACAAGCCTAAAAGGCATGTTCACACTGGACAGTCAACTCTGAATCAGAACCACATGGATAAGACCAGAGAGTAGAAGCTTCTTTTTAAAAATCTCAATGCCAAACACCCTTTTCGTAGCAGCTTGAGGGGGTTTTCATGGATCTGTGTTTCAGGGAATGAGTCCCACCTCCTGGGAGCCACGCCTGGAAAATTGCAGTGATCACTGTGCTCAGCGGAGACCATGGATCAGGGTGTGAGTCATTCTTACTAAGCCCTGACCTTGGCTGACCTCCACAGTGTCAAGGTCTGCAGCTAAACAGAACTCCTGACTTAAGGAGCTGGAGATAAAGAGGTGGGTGACTGATCACATGACACGTGGCTGCTGATGGAATGAGAGGTGTCAAACCTCCCCAGAGGCTCTCCCCAGGGCCTGCATATGCTTTCATACACTAAGGGACACAGCACTGACTCTTCCTGAAGAATGTCAGATGACTTCTGATTTAAGAACTGGTTATACTTATACCCAGGTCCGGAGATTGCAACCTGCCGCATGCCTGCAGAAACTGACTAACTGACATTCCATACGGCATACGAACATAAGTCTTTTTGCAAATTAACTCTTTCTTTTTACATTTAAAAAGAATACATGGTCTATGTAAAAATGGAATATCTGAAAAACTAGAGAGAGGAAAACAAAAGTCTCCCAAGAATCCTTCTACTCCGAGTTATTGGTGGCTTTATTCCAGTATTTTTTGGGTTATATATGTATATATTTTTCCTATAGTTAGTTTTGTTATGCCCAGATTTCAGGATCCCCAAGAGACCACACCAGGGAGCCAGCCATGTCCAATGCAAAAGCAAAGAGTCTTTTATTCAAACCCGGGCTTGGCTCCCCTACCCTCCTTACCGACTCAGCGGCAAGTGGCAAAGAGAGAGATAGCCCGGTGGGAAGAGGAGTTTTATAGGGGGGTGGAGTAAGGGAAGGAGAGGGGACTGTGGGCCCTGCCGATTGGCCAGGCGCA
The DNA here is from genome assembly GCF_000147115.1 of Myotis lucifugus. Lineage (NCBI taxonomy): Eukaryota > Metazoa > Chordata > Mammalia > Chiroptera > Vespertilionidae > Myotis > Myotis lucifugus. The sequence goes on along the minus strand of NW_005872288.1, from coordinate 75,046 downwards.
AGTCAGTGTCTCGTTACACAGGATGTGGTCATATCTATGGCGCGCACTTCCCTTGATTGTCATTGGTTAGTTTAAAGAAATCCTGGGTGTGGCTAGCAGAGGCTTGGGCTTCCCGGAAGAAGCCTTGCCGAGCACATGGCTGCCCAAAAATGGAGGATCCAGGGTAAGATGGAGGGTGTAGTCCTCGCTCTTTCAAGTTTCATCTTTTCAACAATGGTTATTGAGCACCTAAGCATGTGCCAGGCTTTTTTCCAGGTGCTAGAACCTGTTTAAATGAACAAAACAGTCACAATCCCTACCCCTATGAAGCTAACAATGAGGAGAGGTAGACCAACCATAGAAAAGTAAATGCACAAGAGAAATTTAGTTAATATGTGATAAATAAAGCGAAAAGTAAGACCTAACAATACTGAAGACTTTGCAATGTGCTGTTCTAAGCCCTTTATCTTATATATATGAATACACTGAGTAGCGCTGTTGTGTGTGTGTGTGTGTGTGTGTGTGTGTGTGTGCGCGCGCGCGCTAGAGGGAAGGTGGTGACCATAAATCTCTCAGCACAATGGTCAGGAAAGACCTCTTGCAGAAATGACATGGAAGAGTCAAGGTTCACATGAACAGAGAAGACAGCTGGGGGAAGATCCAGGTTACAAGCCTTTCCAGCCAAAGGGACGGCAAGCTTAAATTCCCGAGCATGAAGTAGTTTAGCATGTTCATGAAACAGAAAGAAATAGACCAGTATGACTGAGACCTTAAGCAGCAAGAGGCAGAGTGGTCTGCAATGACACAGAAGACGTGTGCGCTGTGGTCCCAGCATGCAGGGCCTTGAAGGCCACAGTGAGGAGTTGGCTTTTATTCTAAGACAGAGGAACGCCTTTGGAAGATTTTAAGCAGCAGTGTGATAGCCATTGTTTTAAAGATCACACACACCGTGTTTGGCAAACGGACTTTAAGGAGGCAAGAGCTGAAGCAAGGAGACTAGTTAACTGGTGCAGTGGTCATCTAAGCAAGAGGCGATGGCCTGGGGCCAGGGCGGTGGCAGGAGAGATGAGCAGAAGTGGAGAAAGTTAGGGTTTTGTTGAAGTGAGACGGTTGTTACAGTTCTATGTATGCTTTGTTCATTTTGCTTAATTTTGTAAAATAAAAAGGATTTGAAAAATTCTTATAGAACATAATTTAATATGTATATCAGCCATAATCCCGGATCCCCACTGTGGAGAAGAAGCAGGGAAATCTAAGAGTGATGCATTCTGAGGAAGTGGAAGAGTGCCCCCAGGACTGTCATCCTTGTGGTGAAAATGAGCTCTACAGCAGCAGGCAACATTTTTCCAGCGGCTTCATTCTCTCCCCATCACAACCCCTATTTTTAAAAACAATATATTTATTGATTTTAGAGAGGAAGAGAGAGGGAGAGAGAGAAACATCAATGATGAGAAAGAATCATTGATCAGCTGCCATCCACTACTGGGGATTGAGCCCACAACATGTGCATGTGCTCTGACCACAGAATCGAACCGTGATCTCCTGGTTCATAGGTTGATGCTCAACCACTGAGCCATGCCAGCAGGGCCTAACCCAGGGGTGGGCAAACTTTTTGACTGGAGGGCCACATTGGGTTCTTAAACTGGACCGGAGGGCCAGAACAAAAGCATGGATGGAGTGTTTGTGTGAACTAATATAAATTCAAAGTAAACATCATTACATAAAAGGGTACGGTCTTTTTTTTTTTTAGTTTTATTCATTTCAAACGGGCCGGATCCGGCCCGCGGGCCATAGTTTGCCCACGGCTGGCCTAACCCCTATTTCTACCTATAGGTAAAGGACTGAGCTTTTGTTACAGCTGCTACTTGAGGAATAATTGAGATGGTTCATGGACACCCTCTCCTGTGCCTGACTTGCCAACATTTTATAGACAGAGATTGAAACTTGGGGGCCTAGCCGGTTTTGCATAGTGGATAGAGCGTTGGCCTGTGGACTGAAGGGTCCTGGGTTCGATTCTGATCAAGGGCATATGCCCTGGTTGCAGGCTCGATCCCCAGTAGAAGGAATGCAGAAAGCAGCCAATCGATGATTCTCTCCTATCATTCATTGATGTTTCTCTTCTCTCTCTCTCTCTCTCTCTCTCTCTCTCTCTTCCTCTTCCTCTTCCTCTCTGAAATCAATAAAAAATATTTAAAAAGAAAAGGAGCTTTGGGGCCCTCTTTGCTAAAACTCCATCCACTCTCACGTCCATGGAAAGTTGAAGGCGGCTGCAATTGGGTTTTACCCAAGACTGAAAAGCCCGCATTATTGATTGCTATGCAGAAGCCATAATTAAGCAGAGTAGGCGGCAGTCTTCTGTCAATAGGACTCAGCATTCCATTTATTTGAATGTCTCCCATGCAGCTTATTGTTGAAATATCCAAGATCTACCCCCTCCCAGTTAATAAATGGTTCCTAAAATTGAAAAGTTATACAAGAGACATGAATATATATTTTTTAAAGTTATAAAAGTAAAAACTATCACAAAAATAAGAAATCACAAAAAAATGGGAGGCAGAAACGTGAGGATTTTGCACACAGTAAACTGTGTTAATTTCCTTCTCTTTCAGAGTAGAATGTCAGAGTGCTTTTTAAGAAAAGTATAACTATATTATTTAACCTTAAAACAAGAGCCACCAGAAGAACAAAAAACCCAGAAACTTTTAAAAAGTGCTCTTCTCTGAGACTAGAACCAGACGTTGGATGGTGAGTGGGAAGGGAAATCTTACTTTTAATTGTAGACTCTTTTATAAGGTTTGAATTTTTTTGAGATGGACATGTTATGTATTCGCTGTTTAAAAACAACTCCTTTATTGAGATTGATTGATATACCATTCAATTCACTCATTTGAAATGTACAATTCCATATTTTTCAGTATATATAGAGTTGTACATTCATTATTGCTCTCAATTTTAGAAACTTTTCATCATCTCCCCCTAAAAGCCAGTATCCATTAGTAGTTACTCCCCATTTCGTCAGCAAGGGTTCCTCTTCTCAGTCCTAGGCAACCACTAATCTATTTTCTGTCTTTATATATTTGCCCATTCTGAGCAGTTCATATAAGTGAAATCATATAACATGTGGCCTTTTTCAGTTAGCATAATGTTTTCAAGATTCATCCATGGAGTAGCATGTATCAGTACTTACTCATTTTTATTGCTGAATGACATTCCATTATAGGGATATGCTACATTTTATTTATCCATCCATCAGTTATTAGAGATTTGGCTTGTGTTGTTTTGTTGTTGTTGTTTCCCCTTTATTTATTTATTTTTATTTTTTGGCTATTGTGAATAGTGCTGCTATGAACATTTGTGTCCAAGTTGTCATGTGAATATATGTTTTCATTTCTCTTGGGCAAATACCTAGCAATGAAATTGTTGGGTCATATGGTAACTCCATGTATAGCCTTTTGAGGAACAGTCAGACAGTTTTCCAAAAGATTTTATATTCCCAACAGCACAGTATGAGGGCTCCATTGTCTCCACATTCTCACCAACACTTGGTTTTATGTCTTTCTAATTTTAGCCACCTTAGTGGGTGTGAAGTGGTATCTCGCTGTGGTTTTGATTTGCATTCTTTAATGCAGTGGTTCTCAACCTGTGGGTTGCGACCCCTTTGGTGGTCGAACGACCCTTTCACAGGGGTCGCCTAAGACCATCCTGCATATCAGATATTTACATTACAATTCATAACAGTAGCAACATTACAGTTATGAAGTAGCAACGAAAATAATTTTATGGTTGGGTCACAACATGAGGAACTGTATTTAAAGGGCCAGAAGTTTGAGAATCACTGCTTTAATGGCTAATGATGTTGAGTTCTGTTTCATGTGCTTATCATCTATTTGTATATCTTCTTTGGAGAAATATCTATTCAGATTCTTTTCCCTGCACACATGTTATTTTAACCTAAAAAAATAGTATAAAATGTTTTAACACGTAGTAAGCAAATACCAAATGTTGGAGGTGGTAGTCTCTGGGTAAAGGGAATTAAGTAATTTCTTCTACCTTCATAAAATTTTCTAAATTCTTATGTCATACATAAATTTTTGTCATCACTAAATGTTAACATATTTCCTCAATTGTTTATCATTTCCTGATTTGAAAAATTAGCACAACAATAATCCGAAAGGCAACAATAGCTAACATTTTAGCAGTTTCCCTAAGGACATTTTTCTAGACTTGCTGTACTTTTTTGAGATCGTACTATATGGTCAAGTTCAAATTATGCCTTTTATTATTATCGTGACATCATGAATAAGCCCCCACATATTAAACAAACCTCTCTAACCATTTTTCTTAAAGTCTCTCGAAACACCACTGTATTTCTCAGTGTGCAGAATGGTCACAATAGAGGACTTCTCTCTTACACTCACTACTTTAAAACTAAGGGAAAATATTAAGTTACACACACATATACACAATGTCCACAGCCAATGGAAAGTACAAACCAAGGAGAGACAGTAGAACATGGAGAGGATGTAGCCTGGTCCATTGCTTCTCCCCCTATCCCCCACCCTACCCAACCCCTTACACAGAAAAAGACGGAGCGGAGTCTATTGCAGTAAGAAAAAACTGGGTGGTTCTCCAACATTTCTTAACTTACATCTTCATGTTGTGGCTTTGCCTTTTGGGTTAAAGTGTCTGTAAATCCCCACGGTAACCCCAACTTCAATATTTTTCTTATAGGGTATTGGTGCTAGGAAAAACCACATGCCTCTTGCTCACTCGTCCTCCTTTCTTTCCCTCATTATAACCTTTTCTCCTGCGGTCACCTGCGCCATCAGGACAAGGTAGCTGCAGGTGGAGCTTGGACTTATGTTTCTCTTCCCCTCAAAGGCTCCAGAGTGTCTAGTATATAGCAGAAGCTGGTTGCGCGGATTCCGTCTCCTCCCAGGATGGTGGAAGCAATGGCGCTCTCCTGATGGCAGAGGCCCTGGAAGACCCTTCTTTTTACACTTGCCTCAAGTGTTCAGTTTTCTAACTATATAGGCAGTTGACTCCTTATGCTTTCTCGTGTGTCCACAGACACTCGCAAGACAACAATGCCACCCAGAACGCCACACACACGATGGGCTGAAATTCTGTCCTGAGGTACACCCAGATACAAGCTCAGGAGACTAACCTGACTACTGAAGACTTTCCTTCCTGAGTCTCCAATCAGAGCTGTTCAAGAATAAACCTAAGATGACGTGTCTTCAATGTAGACATTAGGCAGAGAATACGGTGCTCACCACACCTAGGCTCTCCCCTTCTTCCCTGGCAACACGATTATACATACATCTCCACACTTCCTGCCGTCCGCTGGGGCCATGGCTGAGTTCTGGCCAGTGGAACGCAGGTGGAGGTGATATTTGGCATGTCCACACCAGGCATCTTAAATTTTTTGCTTTCTCCCAGTTTAGCAGGGATTTTGGAGGCTAAATGTTAAAAACAATGGTGCCAAAGATAGAAGGAGCCAGAGTCCCTGAATGACTGCCTGAGGTCAACCTGATCACCAAACCACGTCGAATAAGAGATGAACCTCTACTGCAGTGGTTCTTAATTCACTGAGGATTGAGGGTTATGTGTTACATCCGTTTGCATAACATATTTCCCATTCTACCCCAACCCCAGCACAGTATTCTAGGTTGCTGGGCCAGCTGGTGGACAGTGTCTCTCGAGTGGTGGCAAAATGAAAGCCCAGTTTTGCCAGCAAAGCACAGAAATTCCAATGTCGCCAAGAGGAGAGGCTTGCTGGGAAGGTTCTACCTAAATGGTTTCAAGTCCAGGAAAGTCCCTAAATGTTGGGAGAAGCAAAAGCACAGATCAGTGCTGTCTTCCAGGGGCATTCACGTGCGGAGGTGTCACGGAGGACTTGGGAAACCTTAACGGGGGCTCCACTGGATGTGAAAGTCAGCGTCCAGTTCTCTTCGCACCCCCTCCCTTCAGACAGCAACACGGAGAAACTCCAAGTCTGGGCTCTGGGAGCTGCTCCTGCATCGGAGCAGAGCGAATCTTGCTCACGGCGAGCACCTGAGCCCTTCCCCAAATGGTGACAGGAAGGCATCAGCCACACAGACGTCCCGAGTGGACTGCTATTGCCTCTATTTAGGAAACTTGAGTGTCTTTATTGAATTCATTTCCTTCTTTTCCAGCCTTCCCTGTAGATTCCTTTATTTCTTGGTATTCTTTCTAGATCTCTCTTTCATTGTGACCCGTCTGATGTCAAATGTATTCACTATTGATAAGAAATTCTTTTAATGTTTTGAAGAGGAAGAAAACAACGGAGTACTTCACATATTAGAACAAAGAAGAGTGTGGTGTGGCAACCCTATGCTGAGGCCTGATGAGTCCAGGGCAGATTCGGCTGCCCCTCTTCTGCTCAAGGGGGTAAGATGGCAGCCCTGGGTTTCACCCCTGGTTCCACGGCTTGTTTTTGCGACTTTAGGTTAAGTTGTCTCAGCACACTGCTCCCCGGGGTATAATAATTGCAATGGATTTTGCAGTTTTTGATTTGAGGAACATTGCTGACTCATTTCTGCCTCCTTCACCTACATCAAGCTTTAAAAACGGCCTCTCCAAACAAAAGGGGCTTGCTTTCTCTCATAGGAAGACCTTGACTTTCAGGTTCCTTAACACCCACGGTCAGACTTGCTATAAAAACCGTGTGTCTATATTTTAATGTCTTTAGGATGCTTTCTGAAATAAAGCTTGCTTCTCTGTGCTATACTAACAACTCTCTACTTGTCCCCTTCTTTCTCCCCTCTGTACTGATATTCTCACTTCTTGTTCATTCTTCAAATCAAACACTACTGAGTTTATATTGTTTTTTTAAAAATAATTTCTGGGCAAAGTAAAAATTCACCTAGAGAAGGTATGTATGTGAGTCTGTTTCTAACAAGAAAAAAATGTTGAAGAGTAAAGGAGTAACTGAACTCAACAGAAAACATTGTAGAGGCTAGTGGAAATTAGAAGTTTTAATAGCATATGCATTTTTAAGTGTGAAAACAACACAACATTGAAACATTTTTAAATCTTAGAATTTCCCCAACCTGGCATAAGAACTTTAATTTTTAATTGTTTTCCTTCAGGAGTTGTTCATGTGCCTTTTTTTCACATAATTATAATCTCAATGCATATAATTTTATATTTCGGTGAATTTGTTAGGGAAACCTTTTTTTAAAGTTCTTTTTTGTATTTTGTAGATGAATTCCAGGTAGATTGGAGAACATTTTTAGGGTCAGAGCTGAAAGCCTGCTAACATTGGGCATCCAGATGTCATAGTTTCTGGCTGAAGAATGAGCTAGTCTTGAGAGCTAGAATGACACCAACCTCTGGACAAAGAATGATGAGTTAAGTGGGGCTTGTAGCTGGTAGAGTTGAATGTTTTCTAATTGAAAAATGAAAAACTTAGCAAAAAGTACTTAGGTATTGGGAATTGTTTGAGAAAGGTTGAGATGCGTGTACACCTCTTCTAAGGGGTTCTGAGGCCTTAATATTCAACCTCCTCCAAGTTTTGCTACTATATGTGTCGAAAGGGGGGGTTTAAGAGTCATAGTCTGTTAGGTTTATGACTCTTCAGTGCATCTCACCTAACACCCTCATGATACAGACAGGAATCTGAATCCGAGGATTCTGAAGCTGAGAGAGAATACGGACTTCACTGTTGCAGGGACAGAGGTGGGGTGGGAAAGCAGGTCTTAGCATTTCTAGCTCAGTGCTCTTTCCAATCCTGAGAGGAAGGAGGAACAAAGAAATGAATAGGATTAAGAGAGCCCAGCCGGTGTGGCTCAGTGGTTGAGCATCAACCCATGAACCAAGAAGTTCCCAGTTCAATTCCTGGTCAGGGCACGTGCCCGGATTGTGGGCTGGGTCCCCAGAGGGGGGCATGCAAGAGGCAGCCAATCGATGTATCTCTCTCATTGACGTTTCTCTCTCTCTTTCTCGTTTAATTCTTTTTTTTTAAAGGATTAAGAGAGAAAAGGTGCAGTAGAAAAGAAAAGCAAAGCTAGAGGAAAGGAAGATGGTACAGGGAAGGCATTAGGATGAGGGTTTTAAGCCTTTGCTAACCTAAAGAGCAAAACTGAAATCAGAGAACACTGAGTCCCCTGAAATGAGCATCTCATTTCAGATGTGTATAGGGGTATTAGAGGCACACAGGGGAGGCAGCTAAGCAGTGGCGTTCCGTGTCTGCTTGGAAATCCAGTTTCCAGGAAGAGAAGGCAGTGTGATGGAAGGTGGTCATTCGGGGGCTGCAAAGAATGCAGCCTCTCCTTCCTGGTTCACGTCTGTGGAGGCAATGATGTCTTTCTTTCATAATTGACATTTTATCAATTGTTTTGAGGATAAGTACACAGACATTTCCATTTGTACACAATTCTTAACATACGTACCAAAAACTTAAAGTTACACAGTTGTGATTTTTTTCTAAATAGTTATTCTGGTGAATTTTCAGCTTAAAATGTGGAGGCTAAATTTCCTTAACGGAGTATCAAGTGCCTAGATCTTCAAATGTTGATACGCTATAACATCAAAGTCCCACTAATTTGCAATGTCATATCATATAAGCTACATGATGAAATCTTCAATCTTTCACAGCACATTAACAAAGTTACCAGGGAAACGACTGCCTCACCAAAGATGTTACAGATGCACAAAATTCTGACAGAGAGAGACAAGATCGAGGAGGGGTTTTCTTTAGGAAACAATACTGCCAACAACATGGGAATAGACGTAATTTAAAATGTTCAAGACATATTAAATGCACAACTGATGCCATATTGCCATTTAGTATGCTTTGTATTATAGGATATAACAATGACCCCCACCTATGGAATGTTAAGATAATCAAAGCCTCCCATATTCAACATCCCACTATTTTCTGGTTATACCAAAAAAACAAACAAAAAAACCCCCCAAAAACAAACAAACCCACACATACACACAAAAACAATCAGCAAATGATTTCCTCTTTTAAAAAAGCATTTACACTACAAAATAGTTGATAAAAATATTCCTCTGGATTGTTTAGGAAGGGAGACAGGGACCACTGATAAGACATGGTATTATATGTCTTATAATATGATTAATATGATTAATATGGTACTAATCAGACTTGGCTTCTTTCTCTTCTGCTTCACCTGAAGCTAGATTCTCCTCATTTTTAGTTTCTCCATTTCCCGCAGGTAGATCTTTTAAGTTCTTGGCCAGCCACTTCAGCCTGTTTTTCCCCTATTCCCTTTGTTTGTACATTTTTTGTCTGCAGATTTATCCTTTCCTGCTGCCTTTTTTTCTTTTTTTCTTCATTTCCACTTTTGCAGGAGCAGGTATAGCTGACAACCCATGGATCTCTTCCCCGCCCCCTCAGTGGTGTGGTGCTGACCATCCTCTTGGGGAGGGTGGCTGCTGGCCGGTGCTTGCTGGGTGCCGGAGGGCCAAGGCGGGCCCAGAGCCTTTGCGAGCCTGGGCTGCCTGGCCCCTGCTCCTTCTCCCACCACCCAAGCTGCTTGGAGCCACCACAATGCATGCCTTTCATGTGTATTCTTGAGGATTGTGTCTAGTTGAAGAATAGATACAGGTGACCTACTAGAAGTACCCATAGTTGACCAATGCTCCACAAATTCCCCCTGGCAACTCCTTTCTGGATACGTATGGGACTTCAGTTTGCCCTGGAGACGTCACTAAATAAAAAGTTAAATACACAAACTCAATCTCCCTCACTTCATTGAAAGGTCCAGAAAGTCCCAAAGTCCCATCGCTTAGAAGAATGTAGCTAATAGGGTATAACCACCACCCCAAAACTTAGCAGGCGAGACAGTCTCCCCAAAATGGCTGCGATAAGGCCCTTTGATTCTTATACACACATGCTTTGCCTCAAACCAAACGTGTGAGTCTATTTCCTCTCCTCTTAAGTCTGGTTGGTCTTGTGACTGCTTTGTCCATAGAATGAAGTGGGTGTTCTAGAACTCCCGAGCTCAGTCCTTAAGAAGACTGGCAGTGTCCATTCCCCCCTGGAAGCCAGCTGCCAGGTAAGAAGTCTGGCCGTCCTGCTGACAGGACCACGTGCTGTAAGGAAGCCCAACCCTGTGACCTGGAAAGGCAGAGGTCATGCGGTGGCAGACTGAGGTGCCTGATGTGTGAAGGAAGACTTCTCAGACCTTCCTGCTCAGATGCCAAGTGAGTGACTCTGGCCAGTGCCCAGCTGGGTCCAGTTGACTCAGAGAATTATGAAAAATAGTAAATGGTGGTGGTCTCGGCTACTAGTTTTGGGGTGGTGGTTATGTAGCAATAGATGGCTGAAGTGGTGACTTGAAATAGTAACAATGTATTATTTCCAGTGAATATGTCAGTTGGGTGGCCGGTTCTGCTGATCTGGACCAAGCCTGGCCGATCTCATTTGGACTTGCTTGTACCTCTGCAGTCACCTGAGGGCTGTCTGGTCAAGGATGGCCTCAGCAGTGATGACTCAGCTCTGCCCCATGGGGCCATTCATCCTCCAGTGGGCTTGTTCTCATGGTGATGGCAGGATTCTAAGGACAGAAGCAGAAATGCACAAACATATTTTTTAAAAAAAGGACTTTCTCTTTTTATGTCCTTTAAAAAAATATGTATATTTTTATTGATTTCAGAGAGGAAGGGAGAGGGAGAGAGAGAGAGAGAGAGAGAAACATCAATGATGAGAGAGAATCATTGATCAGCTGCCTCCTGCACTCCCCACGCAACCTGCAACCTGGCCATATGCCCTGACCAGGAATCGAACCGTGACCACCTAGCTAATAGGTCAATGCTTAACAACTGAGCCGCGCCGGCTGGGCTGGACTTTTTTTTTTTTTTTAAGTAGTTTTATGTTCACAGCATAAAGGGACTATGAAGTCAGAGGAAAAGGACCTGGATAAGGGAGGTCATTACTTAGGGCCATTAATGCTACCAAATCTACTACCAGGAATCTAGGCTTATTCCTTATCGGGGAGTATTGAATAGCATTATTAAGATTTTGGACTAAGATCTGGAAACACTGGAGAAATTATATTTGAAATTAAGTAAAACAATTAGGTGAGCATTTTCTGATTGTTAAAATGTTTCCAGATTTTCTTGCCAAGTCATTACTGCTAGTGATATTGATCTTGGTTTACTTCCAATAGAGGGTGACTTTCCCCAAATTCTTGTTAATAGATTTAGAGAGAATAGGGAAGAAATATCAGGTTTCACACTATGTGGTTCCTTGTTCCATTAATTAATTCACTGTAATGATGATTTTAAGACTCTTGGAATAGTTGCTTAGAGTCTGTTTCATAGAGTTAGCTCTCTAAGTAGCCAGTGGTCGGTCTGCTTGGTGACGTCTCTCTGGAAACTGAAGGCTGTTGGCATCGATCTGTGCTTTACAGAAAGGAAGCACGCAGGCTCTTCATGGGAAACAAGGGCTGTGCGCACACATGTGTGTGTGCATTTGTACATAATGTGCGTGACCATCTCTGATCCACTGTGATTTAAATTTAACTTTACCTGTGTTCACCCCTCCTGCATTCCCAGGAGACACTGAGAACTGACGTTGCATTTTCACTTTCCTCTCCGGGAAGCAGATTCATTTTCCTCTCCTGGGATTTCAGGGCAGAGTCTGAGGAGAGAGAAGGGGAGACTGGGATTACCATTCCCCGAGCCCCGCCTGCCTGCTGCTTACAGCGGTGTGCTGCTGCCCCCTACACAGTGATTCACACCAGGCGATAAAGGTTCTTTTGATCTGCTCCTCTTTCCTCCACTGCCCCCTCTATCGAGTCCTAATTGAACTTTATTAATCCGGTGTTTATTTCTTGCTCAGGAATTGGGAATCAAGGAACCTGGGTTTTGGCCCTTGAATCGCTTAATATCTTTGGGTGTTCGTTTTCTCTTCTGCAAAAGCAGCCACCTGGACTAGAAGTGTGTGGCTGCTCTGAGCTTTGAAGGGTTAGGATGCCAGGATAAAGCCAGACACACTTTACAGGTCCTAACCAAGTGATGCCCTGAAATGTCAGACATATTGGAAGAAGTAAGCTGGAAAAAGACTAAGAATGTGGGTTATTTGTGTTGCCAAGGAATTATTGATCTCCATTCTGAGCTGATATTAAACTATAACACACTTCCTCAATGTGTGTGTGTGTGTGGGGGGGGGAGTGGGGGGAAGTATAAAAAGATTTCAGAACTGAAAAGAGGGGTTTCACTTGCTGAGAATTTGGGGGAGTATCCTTTTAAACAGAAAGTGATGGTAGCTCACCAAGTCAGCGATTCTGACGATAAGGACTATGAATTGTTGGGCATTCCTCAGGTAGAATGTATCCATCCCACGTTTTCCACCAGTGGTTTGTAGTTGTTGTTTTAGAGAGGAAGGGAGAGGGAGAGAGAAACGTTGGTGTGATGTGTAAAGAGAACATAGATGATCCTTTGCCTCCCTCACGCGCCTGATGGGAATCGAACCCACAACCTGGGTTTGTGTCCTGACCAGAATCGAACCCTCGACCCCTGGGGACGATGCTCCAACATGAGCCACACCAAGCAAGAGTGAAGTGGAAGGAAGTAATGAGGGCTAGAAATACCTCTTGCTTTCGGTTCATCTGGGAGAGATCCGCTACCTTTTCGGTTCCTATTGAGTACATTTAGCTACAGCTGCCATGACGGCATTTTTTCCCTAGGAGAGCTCTTTAGATCTGCCCTTTCTGTAGCTAGACTGACAGCAGATGCCCCCACGCCCACTCAGCGCTCTCAGTCGGATCGGATCCCCAACCCCATCACAGCCCACATGCGCTTCACGCCCCTCCAGCCTCCTCTCCTCTCCGCTAGGACCCCCTCGCCAACTCTTCCCTACCTGTCAAGTAGGTCTTATTTCCTGGGCACACCTGCTGTCCTTAGAAGGGGAGACACCGTCGCCCTGGCATCCTAGCCTGTCCCTTCCAAGCCGAGTCCGGCGGCTAGGCGACCAGGCGTTGCAGAGTTCAACGGCCTGGGGCAGGGGGGAGCCCTATCCCAAACAGCCTGTTTAGCCCGGACGCAGCATTCTGAGAGCCGCGGGGAAGGTCCCGGCTAGCTTTGGAGACTTGGAGGGGTCGGCCAAACCCAGGGGCTCCTGCTGCCCCAGCTCTCCGTCCTGGGCTCTCGGTCCTGGGCACTCCGTCCGGGGCACCCGGGACACAGAGCCGCGTCCCTATGCAAGGACTCGGCACCCAATCGGACTGCGGCGGAGGCTCCCGCCGCCGCAGCTGCTGCAAACCGGTCTGGTTTCCCTGCAGGGCGTGCGGGATGGAGCAAGGGGGTGGAGAGAAAAGGGGAAGAGCTTGGGCGGCCGGCGGGCGGGGCCTGCAGCCTCCCCGAGCCGCGGCAGTCACCGCGCGGCTCGCTCGCTCCGCGCCTGGCTCCGACTCGGGCGCGTCCTGCGCCGGGACCCGCGCCCCAGCCCGGGGGCGCCGCTGCTCTTCGGACCCGGCCGCGGAGTGCGCGGCGGCGAGGCTGCGCGGGTAGGGAAGCTGTTCCGAGAGCTGGGCTTCGTGCCCGCTCGCTGCCGAGTCTGACAAAGGATTGACTGGCGGGGGA
>NW_005872288.1:57318-58008 GCF_000147115.1 Myotis lucifugus | reverse complement strand
CACATTCTGGCCTCTGGGGCTTCTAGGTTGGTGGCCTTTTGAACTCTTGCACAACCTCTGAGGACTTCCTCTTCCAAGTAGCATTCCACCCCAATGCTTTTGCTCTGCTGGAGCTCCCTCAAGCACACAGTGGTAACTCAAGTCAGCTGCTCTTAAAGCCACAGGATGAGGACCAGTGTGATCCTCGGGATCTGCCCAACCCACATTTTCAGAGTGCTCTGGGGATCCTCGAGGTGCACTCACTCATTCAAACAGGAACCAAAGACTGCTAACTAGGTAAGGGAAAAGAAGTTGTTGAGAAAGGAGTTAGTTGGAGGCTAAAAGCATTACCTTTGATGTTCTAGATATCTTTAGGATGAAATTTAAAAATGGGATTGTAGGATCCTGTAGAAACCAGTTAATGTAAATTGGCCTAAGCTAAGCATGCATTTAATCTCTGCACATGGCTTTTTCAGGTACTCAGTGTCACTTAAACTGTAAATAAAAGAGAAATAGCAAACTGTCTTAGTTCAGGCTGCTGTATCAGAGTTCTGTAGACTGAGTAGTTTATAAACAACAGAAATTTATTTTTCACAGTTCTGGAGGTTGGCGATGAGAGTGCTAGTATGGTTGAGTTCTGATGAGACCTCTGTTCAATGTTGCAGACTGCCAACTTCTCATTGGAATCTTCAGGTGGTGGTAAAGAAGAGC
>NW_005872288.1:0-52145 GCF_000147115.1 Myotis lucifugus | reverse complement strand
CAAAACAGGAGTGATCAAAAGAAGCAATACTATGACCTGCTTGAGGGAGTGGTAGGCACATCCTAGGTGTTCAGCTAATATTTGTCAATGTAAAAGGTTAGGCATCATGTTCTGTTTATCTTTGTATTCTTGGAACACGGCACTGTGCCTGGCAGGTGGTGGGGATTTAATGCATATGTATTGAACAATTTTTGCATCCAAAAGGAAATCACTCAACAATATTATAATAACTGTATGTTGCCAGATGGGTACTGGAAATATAGGGGGGAATACTTCATAAAGTATATGATTGGCTGAATACTATGTTGTACGCTTGAAGGTATATGATTGGCTGAATACTATATTGTACACTTGAAAGTATACGTTTGGCTGAATACTATGTTGTACGCTTGAAGGTATATGACTGGCTGAATACTATGTTGTACACTTGAAAATATATGATTGGCTGAATACTATGTTGTACGCTTGAAGGTATATGATTGGCTGAATACTATGTTGTATGCTTAAAGGTGTATGATTGGTTGAACACTATGTTGTACACCTGAGGTGCTGACCATGACCTTTCATCCAGTGCTCTTTCCATCCTGTGGGTTCATGGAGGGTTATGAGTGAACAACTCCACAAAGCTTCCCCTACAAAGTTTTAATTTCCATCAAGAAAACCTTGTGAAGTTTGGCGAGCAGGCATCTGATAGAGTTGGGGGGAAAGTAACTCCTAAGGCTGCCCTGTCTGTTACACAGGATAAATAACTACAGTGATGAAATATGGCCTTCAAGCTGGGGCATGTCTATATTTTTTCAAATAACGCTCCCCCTAAAGTTCATACTAATTTAGTTTAACAAGAACCTAAATACTAGTACTATAGGAAAAACACCTTTACGTTCAAAATATGTCAAGAACAAATTGACAGCATATATATCAAGCCTGCCCAACTTAATTGGCCATTCAAGCACCACATGGAAGGAGCTTAAAACAGGGAATGCTTAGCTACTCAGAACTGTGGGGCAGGCTTTTACTTCTAGAATAAACATTCTGATTACGAAGGGTTTGCTTGCTCCTTTAAGTGTCAATATTTATTATAGCCAATTTTTGCAAAGAAAATTTCCCCAAAGTTGTCACAACCTTCCCTGATTTTTTAAAAGATTGTACAGAATAGAGTGTGTCTTTTTTTGCTATGATAAATTTATAGCATTATTATCCATCCAGGGATGCAAGGCTCTTGCCCCTGAACTAAGTGGCCCCACTTAAAATCTTCTTTTCCTGGATTATTTTTGGGGTGCTGTTTTTGTGGCTTTCAGCAGTGATAGCCCTCTTACTCATTGTTTGCTATTGAGACTCTGCTGTAACCTTGGGAGCTAGATGTTCCCATATGGTCTGAATTGTGTTTCTCAAATAGACTCATGTAATGCGTTGAGATTGACTTTAAAAAAAAAAGGCAAAAAAGTAGTTTTTGAAGAAGAGCCTTAAGAGGTCTAGTTGTAAGGCAAGCAAGCAAGCTTTAGATCTTTCTCATTCACTTACTCCATTGGCCAATAAAGAGCATGTTTTTCTTATGTCCCGATTTTGTGCTGTTCAGATAAATAAAGTGCTAGCTTTTTAAACTGAGGCATTTATTCATGGTTTCTTTTTCCTTTTTATGAAATATTTATGTGTTTACTACACTATGGTCTAAAGCATGCTTTCATAGACTTGTTCTTTTAACTTAAACAGAGTGATAATTTATGGGTGATTGGTGACAGTTTCGTTTTTAATGTTATATTCCTTGAGAGGTTGTAGATTACCAAAAGTATTTCTTTTTCCATTGGAGAAATTGCACAGAAAAATTTCCCAAGTTTCCTAATGCCCATCTTCCATTAGAAAACAAACTGTAATGCCCTCAATAAAACAAGAAAGGTGAATATGAACCATTTTCCTAATTCTTAAGGAGTGATATGTAAACCAGACTTTCCTTAGGCTTATGAATTCATTATATGGCAACAAAGAAACCCACCATAGCAGTATTGCTTTGGCAAACTATATTGAAATGATGTCCTTTTATTGTTTTCCCCAAGACATGTAGTTTAAACAGAATGGTGAAGATTTATGGGAAATAAAGTAAATGGGAAATCAGTCTCTCATAACTAAGGATTAAGAGAGAAACATAACTTTTGCTTATGGTCGTTTATAGAAAACAGAACGGAAATCCGGCTCTTAGCTTTGTGTACAGTTGGGCTTCATTATTTGGCTTTGCAGTTTCTCAGAAACTCCCTCTCCTGTGTGGCAATTTATAATGTAAACATGATGCCTCATTTCATTTTGTGCAAACTTTATATAAGGAATAGTCCCTTTCTACATATGTCAGAAGACTTCTGGAAGCCTTTTGTTGTATTTCTTTTATTATTTATTTTTGCTTCTTTTTAAAAAATATATTTTATTGATTTTTTTACAGAGAGGGAGGGAGAGTGACAGAGAGTTAGAAACATCGATCAACTGCCTCCTGCACACCCCCAACTGGGGATGTGCCCGCAACCAAGGTACATGCCCTTGACCGGAATCGAACCTGGGACCCTTCAGTCCACAGGCCAATGCTCTATCCACTGAGCCAAACCGATTAGGGTATTTTTGCTTCTTTATGGGATGCTTTATATATGCCACGCAGGTCTAAAAGTTATACTGTTAAATAATTATTTGAAAACTGATCCGGACTAAGGCCCCAATCCAGAGCTCCAAACCAGAAGCAGAAAGAAAAGGGGAAAGTGGCTGGAGGATATTCCTCCAACTTTACCAAAACCCAGAAAACTAGGATCCTAAGCTCCTTCACTGGCCAATCAGGGTGTAGGCATTGTCAGGAACCAGCAAGGGGCTGGTGAGAACAGCCAGCTGAGTCCAGGCATGGATAAAAGTAATTGGAAGGAGAGGAAATGGACTGGTACTGCCCAGCTGTAGATAGGGTTGCAGAGTGCAGCTAAGGCAGGTCGGGGGAGGAGAGGGGCTGGGAAGAGGTACTGCAGCAATGCAGGAGTGTGGCCCAAGGGGCCCTCAGATTGTGGGTCCTTCTGGTGAACTGGAGTTCCTCGCCCACCAGCTTGGACTCAAGGTCTCCTTGTAGACCAGGATGTCTGGAGGCCACTTGGGTATAGTCTGCTTCTCACACACCCACATTTTCTGGTGCTGCCTGCTGAATGCATCTGAAATCATGGCTGAACAGCATCATACCACCCTCGAAGTCATTGGTGGCGTGTGCCAGGGTGTCGATGGTCTCAATATCCAGGTGATTGGTAGGTTTGCCCAGGAAGAGCATGTGAGGGTTCTGCCAGGCCAGCCAGGCCAAACACACTTGGCACTTCTGCCCATCAGACAGGTTCTGGATCTGGCTCACCTGCTGTTTCCAAGTGAGAACATATTGCCCAATGATCTTTCTTAGGTGAATTTTGTTTTCTTCTCCTTGGTCTCTGGGTAGCAATTCATCATGTACTCCAAAGATGAGAGGTCTAAGTCCAGCTGCTCATGTAAATGTTGGTAACACCCCGTGCGAGTGTTTTCACATCACCCCGTCTGTGGGTAGTAGCTCTCCAGTTAGCAGCTTCACAAGAGTTGACGTCCCTGCTCCATTGGGCCCTACCAGAGCCACTTATGTGCCAGATCAATGCCAAATTCTAGATTGTTGTAGATACAAGGCCCATCTTTTGTGTACTTGAAGCTCATATTCTGGCCCATAATGACGGGTGGAGGGATCTTGCCACATGGTGGGTAATGAAATGACAGTGTCTAGTTGGTCACAACCCCCTCTATCAGTCCCAATGCCATCATTTTCTGTATTCTCCTTGCTCTGGGCCTGCTGGGCCAGCTTAGCACTGCCTAGCAGTGTAGTTCTTCATGTGCACAATCTGATCTTGCTCCCAGCGAGACCTCTTCATCTGGTTCCTCCAGCTCCAGCCCTGTCTTTATATACTGATCATAATTACGCATGTGATACTTCAGTCTCTTCTTGTGCATGTGAATGATGTTGGTACAGACACCATTCAGAAAGTCCTGGGAATGGGAGTCGAAGACCAGAATGTACTTAAAAGTCTTTTAGTTCCTCTTCCAACCGCACACAAGCATTGAGGCCCAAGTGGTTGGTGGCTCATCCAGGAGCACCAGGAAGGGCTGAATGAAGAGGCCTCTGGTGAGGGCAACCTTCATCCTCCAGCCCCTACTGAGGTCTTTTAGTTTCTTGTGTGCATGGCAGGTGTGAAACCCAGCCCGTGCAGGATCCGTGAGGCCCTCTTCTCCGCCTTGCTAGCATCCAGCCCCTCCGGAGGCGCATAGAGCTCCAAGAGCTCCTCGCACTCAGCATCCTCGTGAGCCAGCTGCTCAGCCTTCTTCAGCATGGCCCGCTCTGTGTCGACTTCTATCACACGCAGCAAGGGTGCCTGGTCACTGGGGGCATCTCCCGGGTCAGATGGTAGATGTCTGTGTGCTCAGGGATAGGCACTTCACCTTTCCCAATAGCATAGACTTCCCAATTCTACTTAAGGCAATGAGGCCATAACGACGGCCTGAGTTTAATTTCAGTTTGGTGTCACTGAGCAGCTCTTGGCCATGACAGGTAAGGGAGAGGTTGAGAATGTGGACGTCAGTACTGATGGGGTGAGAGGCCAGGGCACCACTGACACCTTGAGCAGCAGCTTTATCTCAGTCCTCCTTCTCCTTGGTCAGCACGTCCACTTCTGTGGTCTCTTTGCCATTGACCTCCTCATATTTCTCCTCTGCCACCTGTGGTTCTTTGAGAGCATCTCTGTTTTCTTCATGTCCTTTCTGGGCTGCTGTTGTGCTTTGGCAGCTTCCTTCTTCTTGGCCAGGTGAGCATGGTGATGAACCATGGGGGTAGGTTACTGTCTTTTCAGGAAGCTGGGCCTCACCACTTGGCCTCACTGGGAGAATCCTACATTGGCACCTAGCAGCTTTAGAGATGATCACCAACAGCCCCTGATGTTACATTTTTTTGGTTTCTTCATTGTCTACCTCCTTCACTGGAAAGTAAAGGCCACAAGGGGAGAGACTGTGTTCTGTTCATGGGGATATTCCCAGCACCGAGAAAAGTGTCCAGTGCAAAGATGGCTCTCAATGAACGCTTGTATAAATGAACAAGTAATTTTCTTAAGCTATAGCTGTATTTTCTTCAATTTGATAGCTCCTCTTTCCTTTTTAAAATGTCAACAGCCTCTAGCTTGTAGCCTAATCACTGCTTTAAGGTCCTTTCCCAATGAGCAGCCTTATTTCTGGCCAAATTTTAGTATTTTCCCATCTCTTGCTTTCTGGCCCATAACATTTAGAACAGTTTAATAACTCATGCCTCACTCTCTTTTAGTCATTCATCTGCTCTTGTGATCCCAACTCTTACCTCTATGAAAAGTACCTCTATTATGAAATCTATACTTGCAGCTGTCACCTTTTTAACCCAAATACATCCCCCTCCCCAAATTCTAAATTTTTATCAGATACTCTAATTTTTTAAAATCTACTTTTGTAATTTTACTGGTCTTTTTATTACTTGTTTCTGTACACTTAACAAGTCCTGAGGCATTTTAAAAAATGTTCTCCTCTATTCTCACTTATATTCCTCTTCTTACCTGGACTATGGTAGTAGCTTCCCAAACAGCTTTCACATCTCCCTCTATGACCATCTTAATCAATTATAATACCTGCTACCAGAGGTTATACTTTTGTCCCCACTCTGCCCCCAAATCCTTGGATACTTTACAATGTCTAAAATCTAAAGCCCTGGTTTGGTTTGTAAGACCATCCGCAGTCTAGCCCTAGTAGACATTCATCATTGTCGTGTGATTGTAGTCCTTGTAGTTGTATAGTAGTGACAGCAACTACCATTTCTAGTTCCTTACTCTGTACTGGGCACAGCACATAAAAACACATGAAGTCATATACCCTAACCGGTTTGGCTCAGTGGATAGAGCGTCGGCCTGCGGACTGAAGGGTCCCAGGTTCGATTCTGGTCAAGGGCATGTGCCTTGGTTGCAGGCACATCCCCAGTGGGGGGTGTACAGGAGGCAGCTGATCAATGTTTCTCTCTCATTGATGTTTCTGGCTCTCTGTCCTCCCTTCCTCTCTGTAAAAAATCAATAAAATATATTTTAAAAAATACATGAATTCATAAAAGTTAGTGTATTTTGGAGCTGTGCAATCTGATATTGAGTAGGATGGCTGTGAATGGAAAGAGATTGGAGGGGTATCCTGGAGCCAGACCATGGACATCTTACCAGACATGCTAAGGAGTTTGAACTTTTCTTCTATAGGCAATGAGGCAACAGCTAGAAGATTTTCATGGACGAGTGAGCTCATGTTTTATGTTAGATCAGCAACATGGACTATATAGTTTGGGAGGTGAATGAGAGGAGAAAGCGATTGGAGACAAGGAGACTGGTGGTAAGAGGCATTATGAGGATCTAAATTAAGTTAGTGAGGATGAGGAAAATGAGAAGATTTGAGATTTAGGAAGGGGGTTTTGTAGGACTTGATGACCACTTCCTATGAATTTTGAGGGAACCAGAAGATGATTCTCTGGCTTTTGGCTTGAGTGGCTGGAGAGATTGGAGAATGACGATGAACTGAGCGTGTGTACAGGGAAGAGGCAGCATATACATGTGGCAGAGGCTGTGATGATGCCTCCGATTTTGCACATGCACTTGGTAAACCTGTGAGATAACTAGGTGGAGTGCGGCTGTAAGGAGAGAGGTCCATGATGGAGATGCTGGCTGTGTTATGGTCGGTGGGCAGTGATTCAAGCCATGAGAGTGGAAGCGGTTAAGATACCCACAGGACATCCAGGTGGAGGATCTAGAAGGAAGGTATATGAGTATGGATGAAAGGAGACAGGTCCCTGATGGAGACAAAGTTATGTTGCATGTTCTCTCACCAGTGATTATGGCCATGGGGTTAAATGAGACTTCCCTGAAAAGGTTTGTAGACTGAGAAAATATCTGAGAACAGAATCATTTCCTGATCGTCATTTGCAATATCATTTCTTCATATTCCATTTTTTTTCTTACCAAATCTTCTGTTTTCTTCTCTGTTTAAGGAAATGACATCAGATTTTCATGATACCACACATTTATCACGGTTTTGGAAGGCATCTCCAAGATTGCCTGGAGAGCTCTCTCAGGCACACATTCCCTGTGGAAGTCTTGCTCTTACGACTCTTGCAGCTTTTCTTTGAAGCTGACTTTTCAGTTGCTCCCTACTTATCTCTCCCAGCAGACCGGAGTCCTGACAGCTGAGACCACATCGCCCACTTCATGTTTCCCACCCAGCCTCTCAGCTCAGCGTCCTCTGCACACTAGCTGCTCCTCCTTTTCGATTATTTTTATTCTTCTTTAGCAGAATGAAGTGAAAAGGGAACAACTCAAAGTTCTATTAGGATTTATGTCAGTTAATGTACCTGAACTAAATTGAAAATTCCTGCTTACAATGTGTTTGTAAGAATATTCTATTTCTCACTAAAAAAAAAAAAAGTAAAGAAATTTAATTTGAAAAACAGTCCACAAAACCCACTCCTGTTGTTTATCCTTCTTGTCAGAATTCTTGTCATTTATCATTCCCACTATTTGAAACTTTCAGAGGAAGAGAATATATCTTTTGGCAGCTCTACTACTATTGCTTATTGTGAGCCGAGTTTATCTCCTGGTTTCATTGGGTTGAACTTCCTGTTGTTTTTCAGTGACACTTTGCATTCATTTGCACAGGCTGAATCTGGATGCAGTGAGAGCTGTGGTCCAAGAAGCAGGTATTCTGGCTTGCCCTGCCCCTCTCCTGTCACTCTAGTGACCCCTGATCCAGTGGCTTGACCTCTTTTGTACCTTTTTTCTTTGCTCATCTGTGGAATGAGAATCTGTACACTGGCTCCTGGACTACTTCAAAGGCATGATGTGGAGCAGACAGAATGATGGCCCTTGAGGTCCTTTAGAACAAAAGCATCATGCACATTAGAGAATTTATTTCATAAGAATTACAGCAGGAGGTCAGGCTCCAGACAGCCACCATTATAACCCCTGGGTAAGCAGATCTGAAGCAAAGCATGTAACATCTGCTGTGATGAGGTTCCCATAAAAGAAGAATTCTCCTCCCCTATTCCCAGAGGCCAAGGGTACAAGGAGACACTTTGCTCAAGTTCTTATCAGCGTTCCACAATTTAAACATACCCTCATCATGGATGAGGAGAGCAATGAACTTTTATCTTTAAAAATAAGTGAATCTTGGATATAGGTTTGTTGAAGAAAGCAAAACTCACATTTACATGTTAAGGAAAAACAGTGCTGGTGGGCAGCAAATAATTCATGATAGAGTCCACAGTAAGAAATGATGCTCAATGTATTAAACAAGTTCATTGCTTATTCAGTTTAGATTATGTGGTTTGTGGTTGTCATCATCATGCCACACAGTGCTTAACACTATGCCTTACATTCAAAGATAGTCAGTGTTTCAATTGGTTCCTATTTAGATGGATTAAGAGAAGCTCCTAGAAGTCATCTAGAAAGCATTTTTAACACCTGTGGAATCTTAAAGGCTGTTTGAGGTTAATTGGACATCCCCCAAATGCTAATGAAACCTTCAAATAATAGGAGAAATATTTGAGGACCTGTGTCAAATGGCAGAGGGGTTTGACCGAAGTTAATGACATAGATAATGCCTGACCAAAATGAGGGGAACTCGTAGAGTTATTAAACTCATGTATTAATTCTAGTAACTTTTATAGCATCATGGAATTTATTTTTATATAGATAATCATGTTGTCTGTGATTAAAGACAGTTTTACCTAAAAAATTTTTTTTTGTTGGAAACATAAGTGAAAATTTACTAGTAAGCACTTAAAATTACAAAGGTAACGAACAGAGGAATTAAAATGCTAATTGATAAAACTTTGGGTAGAGGCCAGGGGGCAGTAGGAGTAAAGTCCCTGATAAGAATCATGAACAACAGATTTAAGCATGTTATCAAGAGTTAAAGAGATAACTACCAAGACAGCAAAACAGAATATTTTATGATTGGTTGTCTTGGGTGGAACTAGTGGTAGGAACAGGAAAATCAAGAAATGGCTGTTCTAGACTCAGACACAGAGAGCTGACTGGTGGTTGCTAGAGGGGAGGGAGTTCGGGGGACTGGATAAAAGAGGTGAAGGGATTAAAAAATACCAATTAAGAAATAGTCCCTGAATTGGACGACTCACAAAATAGTGATGAGGATGTAAAGTACAGCATAGGGAATATCGTCAATAATATTGTAATAGCTGTGCGTGGTGCCAGGTGGGTACTGGAGATATTGGGGGGAACACTTTGCAAAGTATATGTTTGTCTAACCACCATGCTGTACACCTGAAACCAAAACAAAATAATATTGAAACTAAACTGTAATTGGGGGGGGGGGGGAAGAATGCCAGAATTACACCTGAAACTAATGTAATGTGTGTCAACTGTAATTGGAAAATAATTTATTTAAAAATAAATAAATAGCTGTTCTCACAAAGTCCTTTATATCATTTACTATATTGCCTTATATATGCATTTTTCATAAAAACAAAGCAGTTACATTGGTAATTAAAACATAAAGATGATAAACAACATGAAGTAACTAAAATGGGTAGAGGGTAAGAGCTGATATTATAAAATAAGAGATACTGTGGAAATAGTCTGTGTTCAGAAAGTTGTGTAAAGGAAGGAGGGGCCCTCACATTACATCCATTGCTGATGATTAACACTTATTTGGGTGCTTACTTTACTCAAGGTCCTTTCTAAACAATAAGCAGGCATTAACTTGTTGCATATTCACAGCAGCCCATGGGGTAGGTACTGTGGTCATCATTTTATAAGTGAGGAAACCATGGAGCAGACCTAGTAAGTATGTTACTTGAGGCCACACACCTGGGTGTCTAAGCCAGGTTGTCCAACTCCAGAGCCTTCTCTCTTAGCTGTGAGACTATAGGTTATGTCTCAGGATAGAGCAATGGGTGTGACACCTCACAGTGTATACAGGGCATGCTCCTTGATCCTAGGGTGGTCCAGGAATCCCCTTTCCCCCTGGGAGATACATTCCAAGACCTCAGTAGATGCCTCAAACCCTATCTAGACCTCAGTAGATGCCTCAAACCCTATCTATATCTTTTTTCCTATGAAAAAAAGAAGAGATTAACAACAATAAATAATAATGAAGTAGAACAATTATTACAATATGCAGTAATGAAAGTTATGTGAGTGTGACATTATTAAGTAAATAAGGGTCACTTGAGCACAAGCCCTGCAACATCCCAACAGTGGATCTGATAATTGAGGTGGCTAAGTGACTAATGGACGGGGAGCGTATACAGCATGATACACTGGACAAGGCGATAACTCACGTCCCAGGTCCCAGGTGGGACAGAGCAGCAGAGAACAAGATTTCATCACACTACTCAGAAGAGGACGCAATTTAAAATTTATAAATTGTTTCTTTCTGGAATTTTCCATTGAATATTTTAGAACCACGTTGACCAGGGATAACTGAAACCATGGAAAGTGAAACCACAGATAAAATACTATGGAAATGCCTATGTGGGCAGTAAAATCTCTAAGATTTCTGTTAGCAGTATTTTTTTCCATATCTCCCTGGGCAAGGGAAACAAAAGGAAAAATAAACAAATGGGACTACATCAAAGGAAGATGTTTTGCACAGTAAAGGAAACCATCAACAAAAGAAAAAGACAACCTTCTGAATGAAAGAAGATACTCTCTAATGGTACATCCCATAAGGGGTTACTATCCAAAAGTTATAAAGAACTCGTACAAGTCAACACCAAACAAACAAACACAACCAAACAATCCAATTTAAAAAATGGGCAGAGGGCTCGAGTGTTTACTTCTCCAAAGAGGATATATAGATGGCCAATAGACATTTGAAAACATGTTCAATGTCACTAATCATCAGAGAAATGCAAATTGAAACTACAATGAGATATCACCTTACACCTGTCAGAATGTCCATCATCATAAACCTACAAAAACAAGTGTTGGTGAAGATGTGGAGAAAGGGGGACCCCCATGCACTGGTGGTGGGAATGCAGATCGGTGCAGCCACTGTGGAGAACAGTATGGAGGGTCCTCAAAAAATTAAAAGTGGAGCTACCTTATGACCTGGTGACTCCACTCTGGGTATATATATTGAAGAAACCAAAACACTACTTCAAAAGAATATATGCATTTCTGTGTTCATCGCAGCATTATTTACAATAGCCGAATAGGGAAGCAACCCAGTTACTCACCCATAGATAAGTGGATTAAAAGGTGGTGGTATAGCCCTGGGCAGGTGGCTCAGTTGGTTGGAGCATCGTCCTATACACCAAAAGGTTGTGGGTTTGATTCCTCGTCAGGGCACATACATAGGTTGTAGGTTTGATCCCAGGTCAAGGTGTGTACAGGACACAGCCAATCGATGTTTCTCTCTCCTGCTCTCTCCTTTCTTTTCTCTAAAAAATCAATGGATAAGGACACATATGTAATACCTTAATCAATAAAGAAAAAATCTAAAAAAATAATAAAATTTAAAAATTAAATAAATTAATTAATTTAAAAAAATCTGTGGACAATATCCTCGAGTGAGGATTTTAAAAAAGAAGTGGTGGTACATATATACAGTGGAATATTACTTATCCATAAAAAAAGAATGGAATCTTACAATCTGCAACAGCATGAATGAACCTAGAATGTATTATGCTAAGTGAACTAAGTCAGTCAGAAAATGACAAATACCATATGATTTCACTTATATGTGAAATTGAAAGAACAAAATAAATGAGCAAATAAAATAGAAACAGACTAATAGGTACAGGGAAGATTGATGGTAGCTAGTGTGTGTGTGTGTGTGTGTGTGTGTGTGTGTGTGAAGACTGGGTGAAAAAGGTGAAGGGATTAAGAGTACAAATTGATACTTACAAAATAGTCACAGGGATATAAAATACAGCATAGGAAATATAGTCAATAATATTGTAATAACTATGTTGCCAGGTGGGTACTGGGGATCACTTCATAAAGTATATGATTGGCTAAATACTATGTTGTACACCTGAAATTAATACAAAATAATATTGAATGAAAAATTTAAAAAAAGTTTAAAAGCCTATGTAAAATAACTGGGAAAAATAGATACAATATTATGAAAGACTATTAATAATCAGGTACACTGTTAAGGATGAGAAAGCAGAGAGTACTTTTGTACAATTTGCTTTCATGGTTTTGCTTATCTTTTTGTGTACTTGGTTGCATATGAATAGGATATGAAGAGTATGAGAATATAATTCACATTTGAAAGTGTATCATAAGAAGTAGAAAATAATATGCAAGGTCAAAAAGATTTGGAGTACCTGATACCAACAGTCAGGCATTGGGACACCAGGGACCGTCCACTCTGTGCTTCCAATAGAGGTGAGGATAGGGTAATTGAAGAAATGGGCCTCACGCCTAACTGGAGCTAGCATCAATTCCCAAAAAGTTCGCTCTCCTAGTATTAGCAGATGAGGTTTGTTTTTTGATCAAAAACCCTAAAGAAGATGTTAGGCCTGTTGTCATAGCCCATATTTAACTAGAAAAAATTTTTTTATTCCATAAAAAAACAAATTTCTTAATTTTTTTTTTAAAATATATTTTATTGATTTTTTACAGAGAGGAAGGGAGAGAGATAGATAGTTAGAAACATCGATGGGAGAGAAACATCGATCAGCTGCCTCCTGCACATCTCCCACTGGGGATGTGCCCGCAACCCAGGTACATGCCCTTGACCGGAATTGAACCCGGGACCCTTCAGTCCGCAGGCCGACGCTCTATCCACTGAGCCAAACCGGTTTCAGCAAATTTCTTAATTTTTAACTGATATCACAACCTTAAGTACTGCTGTGTACAACTAAATTCTAGAAGAGCAGAGAATTTCAGTAAGCCCAACGAAGGTATTCGAATGGAATTTGACCTGGACTATGTTGAGAAGTACAACTCTTGAGCTTGTCACATCCGGTTGTATTGAAACTAGACAGTAAATTCCAAGAATGTCATTAGGTCTTTAAATTGGGCCCCACCCATTTTATGTATACTAGTACACAAAGCAGAAATACAAGCCAACTAGGATGGAAACAGGGAAAGGAATAATGGGTTTCCTGATTGCTTTGAATTTAGGATGTATCTCCAATATTCCTCTTTTTATGAGAAAGGATCGAACCTGAGATGGAGCCCGACTGGGGCACTGACCTTTCAGACTTAGGAAAAGAAAGTGCCCCAGTCTGGGTTGGAAGCTGCTGCTACTCATCCTTCAATCATTAACAAGTTAACAGATAAGACCTCCATCGTCATCACTGTTAAGGAAAGTTACCTTTAGCACAAGCCTACGCATCCTTCTTAATATGTGTGATAATTGAGTTTCAAGGGTCATGTGTCATGTTTGAGTGCTGTGTTAGAATCTTAGAGGCTGTTCTAGAACTCGTGTCTAAAAGTTGTAGTATTTCCATTTAACCTCAGTTAATGAATATCTGATCCACCAATACGATTTCTGATACTCCTGATGCCTGGATAAGAGGAAGGGGAGGTTGAGGAGAGGCGAACTTGACGTTCCAATGGGTACAATGGACAAGCTCTAAGATGACCCAACCCCTTTGCCCAGCAAAGAACAGCCTCTAAATTGAAGTTGTGATTGCCTCGTTCAATCGTTTTTGAGAGGATTAACTGAGATAAGGTAATATAGATAGCAGGAACTAAGTAAAAGCTATTTTCACTCACTCTTACCAGCAAAGCTTTCTATAGTGTGCTGAGGGCAGTGGGGATGACATTTAGAGTGAGGGGTTGGGGTGAGGGACAATTATAAAACCAATTAGTGGTCTTCATCCTCCAGGAATTTATAATAGACTAGTGACCCGGTGCACAGATTCGTGCACATTGAAAGGAAATTAAGTAGAAGATGGCCGGCGGGGCAGGACTGGGCGAGACGGGCTGGACACACCCTGGAGCCAACCTCCCATGGTCCCTCCCCGGCATCTGCAGAGTGAGCAGGGTCCTTCCACCAGGTGGGGTCCCTCAACCTGGCCTGTGGGGATTGGGCCGAAACCAGCTCTCCGACACCCCCCTGAGGAGTCCCAGAGTGCGAGAGGGCACTCTGCAAAGTTGCTGATGTACAGGGTGTGGAATGCAAGCGCAAGTAAACCAGATTTGGGGCCAACAGTGCCCCAGCAACAGCATAACCCACTGCCAAAGGTGGAATCGTGTGGCCCAGCGAGGAATCGGGCTCCCTCCTCTCTGGTTTCGGGGTACGTCACCTGAGAACCACTGCTGCCAAGTCACTGCAGCTCCTGCGTTGGGCATCTGCCCCCTGGTGGCCATTGCGTGTCATAGCAACCGGTCGGATGGTCAGATACTTAGCATATTAGCCTTTTATATATATAGTTAGTTTAGAGGAGCCAGGCAAACACATTTGATTAGGGGAAGATAATGCAATTAAAAGAAGGCTGGCAGCCCTGACTGGTGGCTCAGTGGTTAGAGTGTTGGCCCAAGCACTTAAGGGTTTTGGGTTCAATTTCCTGACAAGGACATGTACCTAGGTTTTGGGTTCGCTCCCCACCCTGAAATGGGGCATGTGCAGGAGGCAAGTTGATGTGTCTCACATCGATATTTCTTTCTCTCTCCCACTCTCTCTGGAAGCAAAGGGAAAAATATACTCAGGTGAGGATTAACAAAAAAACAAAACAAAACAAAAAGAAAGGTGGCAAAAGTGTCGAATGTGGCAGAGTTAGGGTAGAAGCTAGCCTCGGGGTTCCAAATTAAGCTTCTGGTATGTGTGGTGGTTCACTCCAGATTTGAAGATAGGCACACGAGCTAACATGTGCTATGAAATTGCTCTGAAAATTACACTTTAAAAAGCAGTAAGATATTAGAATTATGCTCCCTGCTTTTGAAAATTGCCTGTTTTTCACTGTTCTTCAGAAAGTATTTTATAATAAGCAAATTGCAACCATCGTTATAATGTGGGCAAAAGGAGACTGGGAAGTGAGGAAGCTGACTTTCCGCTCCTTCCAGCCCACTTCATCCTCCAGGGACTCTGCTCCCACAACCATGCCCTTAGCGGGCTCTGGTGAGCTAGTCCCAAGGTAGATCGCTTTCTAGAATCTTCTGACACTGGAATCAGTAGTGAGGTGGTGGAGAGAAGCATTTTACTCATACCTCTGTTATGGGACTTATCACCTTCCAGGTATGTTTTTGTCTTCTCGGCTGGATTCTAAGTTCTTGGAGGGAAGAAGGATCTCTCTTGTTTATTTCTTAATAAAACTTTGTCCAAAACAATTCCCTTTACTCAAAAAAATGACATGAATCACTCTTGCTTGTTTAATAATGCTATTCAGGTGTTTATGAAATTATGTATTAATTTGGTTTGGGCATATTGGGTATTCAAAGGAAATTCATTCCCGTATCATTCCTAACTTATACTCTGCAGTGTTTCCCCTTTAGTCCACCCGGGTATCCGCCATCGTATGTTTCATGTAGTCTTCATGCATATTTCTTGGGAAACTCAGAACTATGGCCCTCAGAAGAGAAGATGCTGGTCTCAAGTCTGATAGCTAAACCAGACAGGTGGGCCTGGTAAACAAGACAATGGGGTCTGAAAGAAAAGAACATGTCTAACAGGTGTAGGAAGGCCAATGTTCTCCTGGTCAAGGCTTTCTGGGAGAGCTCAGAGCTAAGTGGCAGATGGCATAAGCGTAGTGAAGAGGTCTGCCTGCCCCTCAGGCAAAGCCTGGTAATTCTTGGTTGGATGGAGTGGGCATCACAATTGCTTGTTGGTGCCGTGTGCAGGTATTCTTTAAAAGCTCACCATCTGGTGGTGGTGCTGCTGGTGATGATGGAGAAGGAATTGGAGCCTTTTCCCAGTTTTGATGCTTTGCACCTGCTGCGGAGCTCAGCGCCTTTTTCCCCGTATGTAGTAGAAGGAAGGTTGTTGAATCTGGCCGTGGGCCATCAGGCGAATGTCAATACTTGTGGATTGTGTAAT
Organism: Myotis lucifugus; assembly: GCF_000147115.1. Classification (NCBI taxonomy): domain Eukaryota; kingdom Metazoa; phylum Chordata; class Mammalia; order Chiroptera; family Vespertilionidae; genus Myotis; species Myotis lucifugus. Next base: position 36,122 of record NW_005872288.1, on the reverse strand, counting down.
AGAATTTGGTGGTGACTTATTTTTAGAAATCTTTTAAGAAGCTGATCATCCAAGCACATGCTTGCCAGTGGGAAATGAGAAGCAGACGACTGAAGAGAGCCTGGCTGTATGTTGTCCATGGTCACGGCGTGTGGGGCTGGGTTCTGGTTATTCTTCTCGCACAGTGCCTTCTCTCTCTCTGCCCAGTTTCCTCAAAGCATATGAGCCAGCCTGGCATTGCAGTCCAAACTGTACAGTCTTGCATATTTTGGTTTTCTCTGTTTGTTCATTCTGTGTCCATAAGTCCTTCTATCTGGTCAATGTGTGAAGAATGAAGACTAGCCACAGTGCTTTCTAAAGACATTTTTTAAAAAGTACCTTCTTGCCCTGGCCCGGTAGTTCAGTTGGTTAGGGCATCATCCCAATATGTCAAGATTGCGGGTTCAATCCCCGGTCAGGGCACATACAAGAATCAACCAATGAGAGCATAAATAAGAGGAACAACATTGGAAATACATTGGCTCTCAGGCTTTTGAGGGCTATGTGACTCAGAAGGGATGAGAGATTCTGAAAAAATTAAATGCTAATGATACAAATATGATGAAACTTCATGAGAGAGATGGGGAGAGAGCATCAAAGGGAACCAACGTGGCTTCAGGGGACATTTTAGTATTAATTTGGATTTTTAAAAGGCATGCTCAGAAGACCTGCAATTGAGCTGAGAGTTTCTAAACATAGCATCATCAAAAGTTTCTTAGCTGCTGGTTTATTAAAACAGTTTTGTGACTGCACTGAATGAAGCTATATGGCTCACCTCTAAACCAGCTGTATTAAAATGGAAGCTGTTTTCATGCCTCTGAAGTCATCTGTAATCTTAAGTCACTGGCTCAACAAATACTTATTGCACATCCACATGGGAACTCATTTAGGCTCCGGGGAGGCGCTAATGAACGGCACTACCAGAGTCTGTGCCTCATGGCGTTTACATCCTAATTCAGGGGGTGGGTAACAGATAGGTATTTCTTACTATGACAGCTGGTACTGCACGCTATAGAGAAAAGTACAGCAGGGTAAGAGGGATGGGGCGTCCTGGGGTGGGGTGATGGCTTGTTATTTAATAAAAGGTGGTTAAGAAAAGTCTCTTCATAAGGTGGTGACATTGAAGCAAACTGGAAGGAAGCAAGATAATGAATCATTGGAATACAAGCGACATACCACACACGCTACACACTTAGACATGCACCTGTAGACCAAAAAGGTTCCACTTAGCCAGTAAAGAAATTAACAATAGGAAATAGCATCTTGTAACAAACCATGGAAACATACCTATAAGTGAGTTTTTAAAAAAATAAGAGTGCTGATGGGATGATAGGGAACCGACAGTGTAGCTGTGTATTTGGAGAGCAAGTACATCAGATGTCCAAGCCCTTGGTTCCAGGAACCCTGCCCCTGGGTAGTTAGTGCTTCGGGCAGAGAGTCAGTGTGTGCGAAGCATATGCAGGGCTGTGCTTGGGATGTTCCTGGAATAGCAAGTTGGCCAGTGAGGCTGGCGTGGAGTCAACAAGACAGACAATAGTAAGGGGAAGGCCAGAGAGAGGGGTCAGGGGGCGCAAACACGTACCAAGCAGGGGTGTATTGCACGTTTGGGGATGCCAGCCACATAAAGTACATGTGCATGGCTTTCCCCAGAGCTGTGCACTGCTGTGGACCTGGGCTTTGTAGCTTCTTGGTACTTGGGCTTTTTGTTCCTTGAGAAGACAGGAGCCTTTGGAGAGTTTTGAGTGGAGGAGTAAGGTGATCTGATTTCATTTAAAAAGGACCCCCCGCCTGGCTATTCCAGGTTCTAGGGGTTCAGGGCAGAAGCAGGGAGACCAGTTAAGAGGTCTTTGAATATACTGGTATATATATATATTTTTAAATATATTTTATTGATTTTTTACAGAGAGGAAGGGAGAGAGATAGTTAGAAACATCGATGAGAGAGAAACATCGACCAGCTGCCTCCTGCACATCTCCCACTGGGGATGTGCCCGCAACCCAGGTACATGCCCTTGACCGGAATCGAACCTGGGACCTTTCAGTCCGCAGGCCGACGCTCTATCCACTGAGCCAAACCGGTTTCGGCATATACTGGTATATTTTAATCTTAATCTATGTTCATATATATTTTACATAGTAGTAATTGTGTGCATAAAATTTTCTATTTGCATATATTAATATTTGTCTTCTGTTGCTATACAGTTCCCAGGTTTATCATTTTTAATGGTTGCATAATAGCTTGCAATGTTATTGCTGTAAAAATGACTGCAAATTTACTGGCTTAGAAGGGCACAAAGTTGTCTCGCAGTGCTAGAGGTCGGACTGCCTACAGCTGAGGTGTGGGCAGGGCTGTTTCTTCCTGAGGCTCTCAGGGAGAATCTGCTTTCTTGCTCTTTCTAGCTTTTAGAGGCTGCCATATACTTTGACTCATGGCCCCTTCTCCTTTCGTTAGCTAGTAGCATAGCATCTTCAATTCTCTCTCCTTCCTCCTCTTCCCTGTCTTCAGTCTCTCTCTCACCGCTCACCCTGCTGCTGTCATCATGCTCTTTCTCAGATTCTGCCCTCCTGCCCCCCTCTTATGTGGACCCTTATATTACATTGGGCCAGGATAATCCAGAATATCGCCCCGTCTCAAAATCCTTCATTTAATCACATCTGGAAAGTTCCTTTTCACTGTGTAAGGCAGCATATTCACAGGTTCTAGGGATTAAGACATGGACACTTATTGGGGAGGGGCGTTATTCGGCCTTCCACAGTTGGTATTTTGTGGTTCCTTTAGCCATTCCTGTTGTTGGATACTTGACTATATCCAATTTGGGGCTTTATGGGATTCCTAAAGACATATTTGTATACTTGACCATCTTTTGTGATGTGTCCCTTAAGATAAATGTTCAGGTGTAGGGTTCCTGGAACAAAAAGCATGGCCATCTTATGTAATAAATACATGGTTATGTCCATTTCTCTGCAATGTAATCAGCATTACTGTTTTCGTGGTTTGTTATAGAATGACTGTTTTCGTGGTTTGTTATAGAATGACATTTTGTGTTAATTTATTTACTGGCTAGGTTGAACTGTGTGTGTGTGTGTGTGTGTGTGTACGTGTGCGGTATGTGTGGTATGTAATTGTATTTTGAGAATAGCTTTAGTTTGTTTTGCTTTTTAGTTGTGTATGGAGCTAGAAGAATAGAGACAGGGTAAGGGGGTAAGGCTAGCATTAATAGATAACATATACAGAACTGATTTGCTTTTACTTCTCTAGCAAAGAGAATGATCTTCAAAATGAAAAGGAATTAATTAAAAGGGATTTAGAAGATGGATAAAGGAGCATCTGGGTAATTTTAATGAGTTCACATCTCTAGAGCACACTAGATTGCGTCTCAGAGTGTTGAAGGAATTAGCAGATACCATCTCTGAGCTACTGTGGTGATTTCAGAGAGGAAGGGAGAGGGGGGAGAGATAGAAACATCAATGATGCGAGAGACTCATTGATAGGCTGCCTCCCGCACGCTCCCCATCAGGGATTGAGCCCGCAACCCAGGCATGCGCCCTGGTTCATAGGTTGACACCCAACCACTGAGCCACACCAGCCAGGCTCGATAGCTTTTGAAAAGGTTGAATTCCTAAACCTGTCAGTGTAGAAATGCTCCCTTGCAAAAATTCTGAATTACCATCTTGTAAACGATTTATAATTCCGCAGAAGAGATTGCATTGATCCTTAGGAACCAGCGTCATTTTGCTAATATGTAGTGACCATTCATTTCGTTTTCTTTTTAGATAAGGGTTTTAGATTGGTACCGGAAGATAAATCCATAGACATCAAAGCATTTGAGAAAAGTATCTTTTAGGTCTTCTTAATGCACATAACAGAGAAAAATTGGAGGATGAGAGGATAATTAAAGAAATTCACAGCTGATTCTATTCCTATGCCATAGCCCAGCTACTGAGGGTCAGTCAGCCTGCACAGAAGTTTCGAGTGGCAGGCCCTCAGGTTTGCCTTTGTGCCAGCTTAAGAAAGATCCTTCAGACTTGGATAGAAATCTTAAAAATCCATATATTTTGTGTGGCTGGTGACACACACTTCAATGGGTTAGCTAAACCTATAGAATAAATATTCACACAATGAAATAAACACCCGCCAGCTATGAATATGGGCCAAGACAACCAGGTAAATTTAACAGAAATAATGAGAATTTTTAAAATTTTATAAATTGAAACTAAAGTTGATTTTCTTCTTTTTTTTTTGGCTTTCCTGAATTTCCCCCAATTATAAAATAAAGCAATAGTGCTCATATAGTGAAAATGGTTAGAAAATGATTACTTCAAGTTAATTCAGATATGGTGGGAGAATTCTGGGTTCATCGACTTAAGGTTGATATGAGAGTGTGGCATAATGTACAAAAGGCTGGAATGAGAAAGACCTGGTGCTAACCCTGGCACTGCTGTGAGCTGGTTGTCATCTTGGGCAGGCAGTTGGTATGCCTTCCTGGGTCTGAGTTTTCTTATCTGAAAGTTGGGGATGGCAAGGGGTGGGGGTGAAACTAACCACTTTGCCCGTTCCCGCGCTTGTGTTCTATCAAGCAGTAACAAGTTCATTCTCATGTTCCTCAGGAAGTGTGGCCAACTTTCTAAATGGAACCTTCTAGATTTTTTTGTATTAAACAGACCCTTACAGGCTCCACTGTCTTTTAATCCACAAGTTCCTTCACATCTCCCTCCTTCAGGGTCCTTCCTACAAGACCATCCTTATTCTCAACCCTTCAACCCAAGGTTAATGAAGCGCTGTGCTTGGGCCCCGTTTGACCGAAGGAAGACTACATCTTTTCTTGGTTAGAGCTCAGGCCCACCCGCCGGGATTCCGGACGAGAGTGGGGCCTCTCCTTCACACCCCCAAACCAGCTCCAGGACTTCACCCAAGGGGCACTTGCCTTCAGCACCTCCATTCTTCATCAGCCTACCCCAGACCGTCCTGGGCACCATCGGCTCCTGAGCCTACACTCCGGGCAGCTTCTCCCCAGCACCACCACTTTGATTTAGTTGTAACCATAGTGAATGTTCAATATTAAATTTTTAAACTTCATATTTTCCTCCGCATGTATCATCATGTAATCATTTCTAAAGGAGTTGAAAATACTTTCCATGCCTTAATTTACTCTTGCCTAGTCTAATTTCCCCTGTTGTTAGTCATCCAGTAGGATCCAGTGTTTTTGTTTTTGCTCTTAGAGACCACAATATATTATACATCTTCATGCAAAATCGAGTCTTTTGCTTCTTTCTTATTTACTTGGACTGAATTCTCAGAGTTGAGAGTCTCCAACTCTGGGTATGGTCCTTGCTCCTTTTGGTGGGGGGCCTTTATTTTGACTGATAAAGAAGAGAGATCACTTTAGCACATTATTTCCTTAAAACTTTAAAATACTTAAGAATTTAGCATTTACAGCTAAACGTAAGTTTCCTTCTTCCTCTAGGGCTTTCCTCAGTGCCCTCCTCCCACTTTTGGTGGGAGGAATGTTGGAAATCTGAGATATCTTGCAGCCTGCTTTTCCCTCAATTTCTCCCTGGGTTGCTTCTACCATGAATTCTTCCCAATGTCAGCATTTCCACAGCTCATCTCAGGCGCTCCCCACTCTACTGTGCCTACTCATGCTCTAGGTCAGGGGTGGGCAACCCCTGGCACGCGTGCCAAACATGGCACGCCAGTAACTTTTGCTGGCACGCGAAACCCTCTCTTATAATCTTCCATTTACAATTTTTTTCTTAATATTGACTTTTTTATTTTTCAGATAAATTTAGTGTAGGTGCATCTTAGATAAATAATTTTACCTAACAAGTTATCTTAAAGACCATAGACATGGATTGACGAGAGAGGGGAAGAGCAATTTCTATGCCTCTGCCTTAACTCTCCCTGCCTTCCTAGATCTGACCAGTGTTTTGGTTTCATCCACATATGCTTGTGAATCTTTGTTCTCTGTGATGAATTTTGTTAAGTCTCGTAATAGGAGTAGCCTGACGGATGAAAGTAGTAGCTTGTGCATATCTCTGAAGGTCACGAAATATAAACCTGATATAAAATCTCTGTCATCAGTGATGCAGCGGCAAAAGTCCCACTGATAATATCAAACGGAGTCATAAAGTTTTCTGTCGGACTATCAGTGTACATGTATACATTAAAAAATAAATGTATTTTTCATCATCATATACTGTGTTTTGTCGCTCGAATGAATTTTATTATTTCTTCAAGGTTCTTCACATATGTACACCTTAAGAGATATCTAGTAGGTGTAACATGTTCTCAAAAAATCAGGGTTGGCACGCAGAAGAATTTTGAGTCAGAGATTTTGCTGGTTTTGGCACACACTCACAAAAAGGTTGCCCACCCCTGCTCTAGGCTTTGCCTTCTATTCATGCGACATGTACAGCTAACTTCAGGTTCTAAATCTAGTTAATTACTGTTAACAGGTGACCAATGTATTGTCCAGACGCCTGCATGCTCTCTGCCTGCCATAAATATATCTTGGGTTCATGTAGTATGTTTTTGGTTAGCACATTGGGCAGTAAATGAGCTACCTGCTGTGACCATGGGTAGAGTCTCTTTGCTTATCTGAAAAACAGTTCTTTGACTTGTGATGTGTGGCCAGTCCTCTTTTTCTGTGTCCTTCCAGGCCACCGCCCACCCCTTGCCTAGAGTGCGTTCCCAGCCCAACCAGCTCAGTTGCAGGGCAAAATAGGAAGCCACTTCCAAGGCTCCTCTGTATGCCTGTTTGCATTGAATGTCTGACATTTATCCCTGAGGAAAAGAAAGATCTCAGAACTGATCTTTTTGTCAGACTTCAGCAGTGCTTTGTTGTTATAAGGTTTCATATTTATAAATAGGAAGTACTTAAAGCCCTTTAGGACACAGGTGCTTTTGAAGAAGGTCTTCAGTCTGTCTGGTTTCTATGCATATTTTGGAGCTGGATAAAGGTTAAGTAGTTCTAATACAGCATGATACTGTGGGATGGAAGTTAAGTGGCTGTTATATGTGTAGTTAGTAACAGCAGAAGACAGAAATAACCTGTTTCGTCTCTATAGTCATAGAGATGCCTTCCATTAGGACAGAGATGCCTTCTGATATATTTTCATCTTGCATGTCTCCAGAGTGGGCTTCTATGCAAAGCAGGAGTGAAAACTATATAATTGGAACTCTGGTTCAATAGCTCTGATGAGGTCACCAGAGCTCCTTTAGCAACCGAATTGTTTGCATGTCATAAAACGATGATATGACCTTAGACAAATATTGATTTAATGAGAAGTGTAGGTGTGCACAGTAAAACTTACTCCTTCCTTATGGAGCATTTCCTTATGAAGTTCATTAGTCTCTCACTCCGGGACACTGTGATATCATGGGAGCGGCACAGACGGTAAATGTCACAAGATCTAAGTTCAAGCCACCGTTTGGCTAGTTGTCAACTGGTTGTAAGACTTCAGGCTCATAAGTCATCTGAGGGGCCAGAGGAGGTTTTCCTACAAAATTAAGAGAGGCTGGGGGAAATGGTGAATGAAGTCATTTCTAAGGGTTCTAAATTTTAGCTTTAAAATTAGCCCGGCCTGCGTGGCTCAGTGGTTGAGCATCGGCCTATGAACCAGGAGGTCACAGTTCAATTCTCAGTCAGGACACATGCCTGGGTTGGGGGCTCGGTGCCCAGAAGGGGGTGTGCAGGAGGCAGCCAATCAATGATTTTCTCTCATCATTGATGTTTCTCTCTCTCCCTGCCTCTCGGAAATAATTAAAACTATATCTATATTTTAAAAACTATTTAATTAGTGTTTCTAAATGCCATTTTACCTCTTTTTATATACTCACTCATTTTACCAAACAGAGACAATACAGAAATTATAAAGTAAAAAATATCCTGTATTTCCGTAACACAGACAAAATAATTGTTAAGATTTTGGAGTATTTCCTTCCAGTCTTTTTTCCTAAACAGATATAGGTAAGAATGTGTAAACTATCCTGTGTATATGCAGGGTGGGGCAAAAGGAGGTTTGCAGTTGTGAGTGTGTGAAACACAGTTTATTCTTGTACTATTATTTATTAATTATTGTATTCTTTTCCCTATGAACAGCCGTCAACCTACTTTTATTCCACCCTGTATATTTCAAAATTAGAATCATAAAAGCCGTTTCATAAAACGGTTTCACATTTACATCGTATCATGAGTATTAGCCATGTCATCTGAGTAAGCCTTTGAGCTTTTATGCAAAATCAGATTCCCCTGGTCATTTCTGCAGTTTCTTCTGAATTTTCCATATTGGAGACAAAGTTAGAGGCACTCTCCAAGCTAAGCACACTTGGCTTGTGAACATCCTGCAAGCCCCAGCAGCCAGCGTAGGCCATTGAGAGAATAAGTAGGAGGAAGTACTCCAGGCACTTTGTACCTCTGGCTGCCCGCTTCATGGGCAGAGGCACCACCGTCAGGGGTCAGCGTGAGGAGGATGGAGGACCCCGAAGACGTTGCATGCATGGGACCCACCGGTGTCTCCGGGGATGTCCAGGAGGAGTTTTGTTTGTGCACAACCAGGTGAATGGGGCTGACGCTGGACAAAGTGGTAAAGGAAGGAAACTTGGTGACTAGGGCTTTCGTTTCTGTGTCCTGCTCGCCCCACATACTAATAGTAGTGCCTCCTCTCTCCACCCCCAGTTATCTCTTTCTCCTCCCTGGGCCTCCAGCATTTTGTTCATGCAGCAGATAAACTTCTTATCGCACATTGACTGGAAGTGTTTCTGTGGCAGTTGTAGGGTGTGGGGAGGGCTAGGGTAGGTTATAAGAAATTTGTGTCTCCTCACTTTCTATATCAGGGAATTTCTGAGTTGGAAGATAGTCTTAACTACGGTGAGAGAGAACAGGTAAAAATGAATTATTACTGAATATTTAAAAATAATTTTCTACTATCTTTTGTGTGTGCATGTAGTATTTTTGTAATTTCATTGTTCAGTTACAGTTCACATTCAATATTATTTTGCGTCAGTTTCCTGTATTCAGCGTCGTGGTTAGATAATCATATACTTTACAAAGCGATCCCCTCGATGTTTCCAGTACCCGCCTGGCACCATGCGTGGTTATTACAATGTTGTTGACCCTCAGACTGGTTGGCTGTGAGGATTGACCCCAACCACAGGGTACAGGCTGCTCTGCGGGGCTGACCCCACGAAGCAGAACGTTCCCTGGCATTATGTGGTGACTGCCGAAATTTCCCTTTGGGTGTGCTGCTTGTGGATCTAACTGGGTTATGCTCGGACGCGGTCTGAAGCCTGCTCTTGGTGCGTTGGTTCTGGTGCCTCTTGGGAGGGACTCCAGTGCACATCAATGTCAGATGCTGCCTGTTGCCAGCCCTGGGCCACCTGTTGGGAGCTATAAAGCAATCCAGAGCTTGTGGCTGTTTCTGCTGGGCCTGGGTGCGTGTGGGAGGGGTCTCGCTGAGTACTGAGGCTGGCTTCCACCGGTACGAAGCCTGCGGGCAGGTCAGCAAGGCCCAAGGCACCCCGAGATTTTCCTCTGCCTGCCTTCTGCCTGTTTGGCTTAGTCACTGAAAGAGCCTTTGGAGATACCTGAGTTATGTGAGGTAGGTTCTCCGTGAGTCACCAGGTACAGGCAAGTGGTGTTCACCAGGTTAATATAGATTCAAACTTGGCACTAGTGGTGGGTTTGAGGCCACTCAGAAAAAGTCTCAGGATAGACCAAGGCCAGTTGCCACCCAGCTGGGGCCTGTGGATCTTTTCAGTGGGGCAGTTTGAGGGAGCTGTCAGGGTGAAGCCAGTAGAGTTCATCAGTCTAAACAGGTTAAGATGTGGCCGTGGGGAGGAAGGGCTCTACACAGGAATGTGAGTGCCAGTCGGGGCGTGCAGGCGGGGGAAATGGCCTTCACTCTAGAGCAGTGGTTCTCAACCTTGGCTGCACATTAGAATCACCTGGGAATCTTTTTAAAATCCTGATTTCTGGGCCTCATCCTCCGGAAATTCTGTTTGTTACTGATGTTGTGGCCTCACCACATAACAAAGAAACAGAATTTCCGGAGTATGAGGCCCAGAAATCAGGATTTTAAAAAGATTCCCAGGTGATTCTAATGTGCAGCCAAGGTTGAGAACCACGCTCTAGAGCAGCCGTGGGCAAACTACGGCCCGTGGGCCGGATCCAGCCCGTTTGAAATGAATAAAACTAAAAAAAAAAAAAGACCGTACCCTTTTATGTAATGATGTTTACTTTGAATTTATATTAGTTCACACAAACACTCCATCCATGCTTTTGTTCCGGCCCTCCGGTCCAGTTTAAGAACCCATTGTGGCCCTCGAGTCAAAAAGTTTGCCCACCCCTGCTCTAGAGCCATACAACTCAGTCTCTTCCTGTCATCTCGGACACTGCTGGAGTCTGCTCTGACCTCCTCGAGAGCCTTCCAAGAAAGACTGCAATGCAGGCCCAGGCTGGCCACAGCCCGCAGACTCCTCTGCAGTGGAGAGCTTGGCAGGGTGGGGCCACAGGGAGTTGGTCTGCTGGGGCTAGTGGATCTCCATGGAAGGACAACGCTGGTTGGGTGCATGGGGAAATCAGCCCTTGCCCTAAAGCCACTCTATTCAGTCTGTCCATGTGTGTCTCTAACATCCCCTGAGTCTGCCCAGGCATCATTCAGAGCCCCCCAAGAAAGTCTGCCGCACAGGCTCAGGCTGGCCCCAGTTAGCGGGCTCCTCCACAGGGTGGGAGCCTGGCAGGAAGGACCACAGAGATTCGGGAGGTGGGGGGGGGGGGCGCGGGCTAGTGCACTCTCCCAGGCAGTGCTGTAGGGAGGGGAGTGCTTGACACAGGAAAGAGTGTGTCTGTGGGTGGTGTGGGAGAGGGACTCAGCACACGGTCAATGGTGGCTGTCCTTCCAGCCCATTCCCTAAAGCCATACAACCCAGTCTCTTCCTGTATCACTTCACTCTCCCTTCTTTTCTCCAGAGTCCAGGGTAAGTGACCCAAAATAGAATTTTGTGCATTGGCCCTTTAAGAGGGCATCTGGGTTTCTAGCAGCCTTGCATCTCTGCCTGGTAGCAGAATCCCCACTGATTTTTACAGTTATGCGTACTCCTCTTCTTGACTTTGGTGCTCCTCTTGGGGAGCCTGGCATGGGATTGAGACCCCTCGATCCTCAGGGAGGAACTTTGCAGCTGAGAGATCTCCCCTGATTCTCAGCTGGAGCACATGGTGCAAGGCCAGCCCTTTTTGCATCTCTGCCTGTCTTGATATGGCTTCTTCTGTAAATCCAGGTCATAAGACTTCCGTCCAGCTAGTCTTCAGGCGGCTGTTCAGTGATTGTTCTGTAATTTAGTTGTAATCCCAGTTTGGTTCTGGGAGGAGGTGAGCGTAACTTCCACCTATTCTGCCGCCTCTTGGATCCCTGCGTGTGGTATTTTGGCTACACCGTAGGTTACATTGGTTTTGTGGGGCTTGCTGGATCTCAGCATCGCAGAGTCTATATTAGGAAATACTACAGTTAGTGGGAAGTTTGTCTACATCATTAGATGTACTTTGAGGCTCTTTGTAATTCCGGAATTCTGTTAGTTATACTTATTGTTTCTGTGGGAAGATGCATTCCCAATTCTAAATGCCCGAGTTCGGATCTCAGCTCTTGCAGAGTTGCAGACCGCCTGTATATAAAGCCTTCTTTCAATATGCTGAACAAAACGTGACCACAGACCTGTCCACCTCCACAGCAGGTGACCTTTCTTTTTATAGTGCCTGATGCCACCCAGCCCTGTGCTAGCAGCCTCCCCTCTTTCTGCTTCACCTGCAAAGGGATTTACACAGGAGAGGAAAGTTAATTCGTTAAAGTATATGTGTTTTAAACAGTGTTACTCCCTTTGAACAACCTGGGCCATTGAATTCCTTAGATGGGGTCACATACCATAATGGATCTTCACTGTTTCTCATTGGAGGTGAAAGGGCAGATAGCATGGTCTCGGCACCTGTAGAAAGAGTAGCCTTAGGAAAATATTTTCTGTAAAATAGCACTAATGTATCTAGTTATGTACAAGATTCACATAAATATATAAAAAATCATCTGCAGAAAATAGAATGGAGTAGTCAACAATGATGGATAGCATGTCTCTCTCTTTATTTAAAAATTTTTAATTATTGTATTCACATAAATCTAACTTAAATGTGAGCCAGGGTATTCATTTGTTTGTTCATTCACTTCTTACCCAAAGGACTTCTATTGAACCCACTTATGTACCAGGTTCCATGCTAGGCCCCAGGAGTAGATGAGACACAGTCCCTGCCTTTAAGGAGTTCAAAACCTAGTGGACGTCAGGCCCAGAAACATCTTTGAAAATGATCTCAATTTTTTAAATGAGCTCTCATGAGAGCAGGGCATATGCGTGAGGAGAAATTTATTTTATTTAGTGTGGGTTTGGTAAGCCTTATTTCCAATAACATACAAAGTCGGCCAGTGTGTTGATTTGTTGAAACCCACTGGCCTCTAACGATGCTGAAACTGCTGGCGTTTGCACATTTGCTTGATCCAAGTGCTAGTTTATGGAAGATGAGTTCTGTTTCATGTTTTACTGCTCGCTTCTCATGACACATATGACAAGGGAGAACAAATGAAAGGATATCCCACCTTGAGATCCTTGGGCTACTGCTGGGTAAGAGTTGAGGCTCCGGGCTTCTCAACTAGGTCCCAGTGGAAGGAATTCTATTAGGGTGACATCTAAGGAGAAGACTCATGAAGCTTGAAGCCTGTTTCATGCAGATCAGAGCTGAGCCTGGTGATGGTGGGGGGTCCTGGTGGCAGGGATCCCTTCCTGAACCATGCTTGTGTTTCTGGAAGAGGAGGACGGTGTAGGAAAGAGAACCTCTGCTGTGGGCAGGAGGTCAGTTGCAGTTACTATAGCTGCTGAAGGCTCTGCATAGCCCTGCAAAGGATGGAGGTGTTGCAAGGCGAACCCAGAAACCGTGGTGATCTTAGTGTTTAAGCTCAGGCGTTTTTGTGTATGTGGGGGGAGGGGACATTTTTGGAAAGTACATTTTCCATGAGATATGCTGCCATAAAGACGTTCCATGTGTAGTCAGCCTGGAATAAATAGATTTCATGGGATGCCATCAAAAACCCCCCACAACTTTATCTAGTCTCCCATGCTCCCATTAAAATGTATTCAGCGGAAAGTATTTCCCCTGTTTCTGTCTGAAAACACATCACATGACTCTTCTGATTCCTCTTCCATAATAAAAAGTTCCACTTTAATTTGCCAGGTCCTTAAAATGTCTAGTAACAGGTCATAGTCACAGCTTCCATCTTCATTCCTGTTGACAGCAGCTCTCCTTCCTCCAGCGAGGGCCTGTTGCAGAGAGAAGGGGCTGTGCTGGATGTTTTCCCTCTTGCGCAATCAGTAGCTGTTACTTCTGGCTGAGGGCAGGGTGGGGAGGACATACAGGGGGAGAGGAAATACGTTATTGGCAAGTGGCATCGCAGGAGGGCTGTGTTTGTGTTGTGGGTGTTTAGAACTCTTTCTCTGATGGGTCCCTTTTGTAGGTTGTTCAGAGATCTCCCCTCACCTATCTGTGGGAACTTCTTACCCCCAGGTTCCTTGGTGTGGCTGCCGCACTCTCTCCTTTCTCAGTCTCTAGAAAACCCATTGGTTCATTTGTACTCCTGTCTGCTGGGTTCCCTTGCTGTGCAAGAGGTAGCTCTCACTAGGTAAGCAAGATATAGCTCCATACATGTGCTTATGGTCTGGTTGATCAGAAATAGTCACACATCCTTTGCTCTCACAAACTTGAGGGGTGCAGGCTGATCCCAGTGCAGGTGTTATGTCCTTGGGCTTGTCCATCAGCATCCTGCCAGCCTAGCTCTATCGCTTTAGATTTCTCAGGCAGAAGGCACCACGCTGTAGGAGTCTTATGTTCTCCAGCTAGTTCTGTGGAGGCAGCTAGAAGAGGAAGGGCAGGTATTCCCACCTGTTCCCTTAGTCCTTTATGTTGTGCTGCCACCAGGACTGCACAGTGCTGGCTTAAAGGGGAACCCTCTTAGCCACCAACAGCCTGGCCTGTCTTACCTTCACTGTGCATGAGGAGTTAGTTAAAGGTCAGTGAAAATGGTGTGGGGCTGTGTCCTTTGAAGAATTGCATGTAGGCCAGGCACTTCACTTTGCAATCTCATATCTAGGCTCTCTTAGTGGCTTAGTCGGCATGTCCATTTTAACCTCCTGAAATACTTTATTTGGGAAGCAATGCTTATCATACCCCTCACTCTTGGAGATTCACAAGAAGCATGGCATGGAAAAGGCTCCCAGGCCTCCTGGCCACTTTGTCCTAAGCCCTTCCTCTCCTGACCTTGTTGCATCTCCCTTCTGGATGCTCCCTGCCATGCGCCCCGCTCCTCTGCATAGCTGGATCCTTTGAGCTTCAGGATTCTCAGTGTTGCTGCCCCAGAAAAGACTTCCTTGCCCCGCTATCCAGTAGATCTTCCCCTAATTTTCTGCCACTGCGTTCTCTTTATTTTTTTCACGGCATGTATTACACCATCAATCGTAAATCCCATAAAGGAAAATCCATATCTATTTTACTCAGTAACATAAACCCAATGGGTTTATAAGTGTTTAAGCCAGGGGTCCTCAAACTATGGCCCGCGGGCCACGTGCGGCCCGCCGAAAACATTTATCCGGCCCGCCAGGTGTTTTGCCGCTGCTGCCTGTTGCTTAGCAGCCGACTTGTCCCAGGCCCGCAGTGCACATGTGTGGAATGTGCGCCGGACTCCCCTCCTTCTCTCTGTCTCTCGACTCCTCCTCTCAGTCTTGGGTGTGATTGGACGAGTCACGAGCTTGCCTGTGCAGAGCCTGCTGCTGCCTGAGGACCGAGGTAAGAACATGTTAGGATTTTTTTTTTTTGAAGTTAGGAGGTCTATTTTTTTTTATTTTGCAGTTCGTAGGCCCCTTTTTTTGAAGTTAGGAGAGCCTTTTTCCAGAATGAAACATCTGAAATCTCCAACCAGATCTAGACTAACTGATGCACACTTGATTCACTTGTTACGACTAGCAGTGACAAATAGGGAACCAACCGGGCCAAAAGCAGGCCCATAGTTCCCATTGAAATACTGGTAAGTTTGTTGATTTAACTTTACTTGTTCTTCATTTTAAATATTGTATTTGTTCCCGTTTTGTTTTTTTACTTCAAAATAAGATATGTGCAGTGTGCATAGGAATTTGTTCATAATTTTTTTTTTAAACTATAGTCCGGCCCTCCAACGGTCTGAGGGACAGTGAACTGGCCCCCTGTTTAAAAAGTTTGAGGACCCCTGGTTTAAGCCATCACTTCCCAAGTTTATGTCTTCTTTCAGGTTAACTCTTGCCATCTAGGGTCTTGGTTACATGGGATGCTGGGGCCTATTTAGGGAATGCTGATATAAGGCTTAACTTTTTGTGTATTTTACTGTTTGTTATTGTCTCCCCTCCCCTGTCCCCACCTTGACTGTCACTTTTACCCACTCTCTTCTAACAATACCCTGTTTGAGGCCAGCAGGCCAGGGCTATCACCCCATTTTACAGATAACCACACCCAGGAGGTCACCGAAGGGATTAGTGGCAAACATGGCCCAGAGCTCAGCACCCCCAGCTCACTCCTGGGGTGTCTTCTTCTACCTCCCCTGCTGTCCCTCTCGTCACAGCTGTCCTCTGGCCTCGCAGCAGGACTGTGGCCTCGCTCACCACTTCCAAGAGCACAGAAACCACGGTGGCCCGGTCTCAGTTTGGAATGGAAAGATGGGTTCCCAGCCCAGAATCTATACTGCGTGGCGCAGAGCGAGAGTTCTCGCGAAGATTCAGTCCTGTGAAAGTCATGCGTGTACAGGTGCCACCTCCCCGTCCTGTCCTTGACCCACACAGTGGGAGGCCCAGGGGCGGTGGGAAAGTCTTCCTCCCCAGGGAGAAGGAGAAGCTGGATTCTGGAGGGCGGTGCTGGCTCGAAGGAGGCTTGGCGGTCGATCGCCTTACCTTTCACTCTTCCCTGGCTGCTCAGCAGACTCTCCAACCCCTGGCCACCAGTCCGAACTGCACATTCTTCCTTTGGCAGTTGTGTCCTACCCAGGGCCCCTCGGGGCAGTCCAGGCCCCCTGCGGGGACAATCTTTAATTCAGGAGGGGGAAGCTTATCTCACGCATGCACATTCTTCTGGTCTGTCCTATCTGGTTATGAGCACATCGAAACGGCAGCTGTTGACATGTGTTGCTTAATTCCTGGCTGTTGATTGTATGGTAATAGACCACTAATTTCCTGGACTAGTTATGACTGCCATGCCGTTTGAAACTGCACTGTGGCATGGCAGCGTTTTCCTTGACGCCGACTGTTTGATGATTATCATTATTTACACCAATAATAAAACCTTACGTTTGAAATGTGCTTCGGAGTTCACAGAGCACTTCCATTTTATTATCTCTTCTGGCTCTTTTATAGGAAAATCCAAGCAGGCGACTTAATATGTAGGGGAGTTGGAAGTGAAGTGTTTATCCTGGGTATTACTTTAAAATAAATTTTGGCATAACATAGCTATTTTTTACAGCAAGTTTTTCTTACTTTAGTAGCAGAAATTAACGAGTGAGTTTATGATTTTTATAACTTCCCGTTCCTTTAAACCTTTTTGTCAAAGTCCAACAAGTAAAGTGGTAGAAGATGGATTCTGCCCAGGGTTATATAAAATCAATCAACTTCTTGGCTAGGAGCTGCCCCTCTAGGATTCAAACCAGAACAATACTTAATACTACATTGTAAAGAAATGGGCTGTCTTACCCCATGTTTGCTCAGAATAGAGGCCTGGTAAAATCCACATGACATGAAATTAACCATTTTAAAGTGAAAAACAGAGGCAACCAGGATCTCTATCTGATTCTAAAACATGTCATCACTCCAAAGTAAAACTTCATACCACAAGCAGTCATTCCCCACTCCCCACTCCCCACTCCCCACGCCCTGTAGCCTGAGGCAACCATTAATTTGCTTCCTGTTTCTATGGATGTAACTGTTCTGGATATTTTATATAAGCGGAAGTATACATGTGTCCTTTTGTGTCTGGTTTCCTTCACTTAGTATACTGTTTTCAAGGTTCATCCACATTGTAGCACTTTATTCCTTTTTATGGCTGCATACCCAGAATTTGTAACATGAAACATTTTCTGGGGTTATGAAAACTCCAGCACCTACCCACACATAGACCCACCACATCCTTCCCTCCATTGGCAATAACTTCCACTCACAGTAAGCTTGGGAGTTTAGTCCATGATAACGTACAAACTGTGCAGTTAGAGCTGCAGTTGATAAATATTACTTAAGACTCAGAAGGAAGACTATACATTGTTCTATGCAAGGATTATAGGTAATTCTTTGCATAAAAAGATGCCTCCATGGGGATGAGAAATGTTCACTAACTTATGTAAAGAATATAATGAATCAACACAGATATTCTCCAGGCCCCTCGTCCTGGAAATGTGTGCTTTCATGATTTTTACGGGCAGCGCTGGGAGCACATGTGGATTTTTAGTCTCCTTACAATCGTCTCCACTCAGAGGTTGGGACCTGCTGGTGTAATATCTTTTCCTCAGCCTTTGTAGGTGGCGTGGTACAAAGAAAAGAATATGAGGCCTCACGGTGGGGCAGTGCCCACAGCCCAGGACTTAGACCCTGAAGAACAAAGAATGAGCTTCAGAGGTAGACAGAGCTGGGTTCAAATCCCACCTCCACTACTTTGTTAGCCTTCTGTCCCTGGGCACACGGTGCTAAGTTTCCTCCTGGGTGAAATGGGAGTAGGCATTGGCCTACTTGTGGCAGGCTGACACATGGCTCCAAAGACACCCATGTCCTAATCCCCCACCCCCTGCTCCTCCACACTGTGCCTAAGAATTGAGGAATCCTGGCTCAGTCGGAATGCTTGGATTGCCTGTCAGTCAGGCTAACTCTCTGAACTCTTCACATAACTTCCTGGATGATCTGTAACAGCAAGAAAACTCCCCTTCCATCTGTCAGTGATATTTCTATTGTTCCCTAATTACAGCTTTCTCCTCTGTGATGTTGCTCTGTCGAATTCACTTATGGATGTGTCAATGTCTCTATTCAAATGTGCGAAATATTTAGCAGCGTTTAGCAGTTTTGGTGAAATGTTAGAAAGTGTTTTGAATAGATACCATCATCTGCTTTTCTAAGGAGAAAGAATGTGCTCCAACTGTAATTTAGGCCATTGTGTCTCCATGCACTGGGGACACAGCAGTGAATCACAAAGATTCCCTGTTCTCAGTGAGCTTGCATTCTAGCACAGAATAATAATAATATGCACAACGAATAAGCAAGCGGTATAGTCTATCAGATTGCCATAAGACCTACGGGAGAACAAGGAGTTTAGGGAAGGGGGGATTGGGAGTGCTGAGATGGCACTGGGGACAAGATGCTGCCTTAAATAAGAGTGAGAACATTGTTAACATCTCCCTGCTGATAAATGGAAACGTCTTTGATGTGGATTGAAACCAGTGTTTGCTGGTGCACTTCTGCTTGTGATGAACAGTCGGAATGCCTGAGCCTTTCACGGGTGCTAACCCTCTGCTCCTTCCCCACAGTACTGCCTGGCCGTGTCTTTCAAAGTTAAGCCATGTGGCTTTGGTTTATCCCAGCTGGAATTATTTTTTTAAATATATTTTTATTGATTTCAGAGAGGAAGGGAGAGGGAGAGAGATAGAAACATCAATGATGAGAGAGAATCCTTGATTGGCTGCCTTCTCCATGTCCCCTACTGGGGATTGAGCCCACAACACAGCATGTGCCCTTGACTGGAATCGAACCCGGGACCCTTCAGTCCGCAGGCCAACACTCTATCCACTGAGCCAAACCGGCTAGGGCCCCGCTGGAATTCTTGATAGAAGTGGTTCAGGGATCATTATTGGCAGTGCTGTCCTGGGGAAGAAGTGTTCCTAGCAGATCAGAGTACTGTTTTTTTTTTCCGTCAAATAGATCAACTTTTAAATTCTGGCTGTTCACATATAAAGCGAATGACTTTGGACATGTCACTTAACCTCTCCAAATCCCAGTCCCCTTTTAACCTTTGTCTGGATTAAATGAAATAACACATTGAAAGCACTTAGACCTGTGTCAGAGGCATAATGAACCCTCAGAAGACGCTGGTAGTTGTAATTTTACAGTGAGCACAATAGCCTGTTTCTAAGGTAGTGTGCAAATATTCATGGTAATTTTAAAGCATATCTGCCATTATCAGGGTCAAATATATGCAAACCTGTCTCTAACAAGCCCTGCCTGCCAAAGGGGCATCTACATAGAGAGCCTATGAAATGGCCTCTTATGAGCCGGGGCCCAGACACACTTTGAGTATTCTGCAAGCTTCCTCAAAGGGAGATTGGAATGAGGGTACAGAGGCAGTGACTAATTGAGGTAATAAAGGTCCAGCTATTAAAAATATGATTCATTAGTTATCTGGATGGTTCCACCGGTTGACTCTTCTAGGTAATTGTGTGGCTGTTCACTTTGCTGATAGACACTTGGACAGACATTTGTTAAAGGATTCTGGAGGAGAACGAGCTGCCCCATTTTGCCGAATGGCATCCAGAGTTCCTCAAGGAGTCCAAGGCTGCACTGGGAAGTGGTCAGGATCAGGAGTGGAACACACCTGGGATGTACTGGGAATGCATTGCTGCACTGCAGGCCACGTTTCGGAACTATTCGAGGGGTGGATGCCAGCACTCTGCATGGACTAAGTGCCACTGGGTTGATCACATTAAAATGGTTAGTTTTACATCATGTGAATTTCACCTTAATACGTTTTAAAAAAAATAACATTCTGACAGTGCCAGGACTAAAGCCCAGACACACCATCTCCTTGTCTACCCTTCGAAAGAGGTATTAAAGAATATGTTACTCTGACTTGTTTATATGGAATAACTTTTCTTTAACCTTGCAAATGTATGAAAAGTTTGCTCTTTCAGTATAGCCAATACTTTGTGTTTACTCATGTATAAAATTCAGTCCTTCCAGCTTTAACATTTTACGGTGCTATGTTGGTTACAGAGATAGAGGTCAAAGTTACATCCCCACAGTATCTATCACAGTAGGTGCCCAGGAAGGTGCCGAATTGATCTAATAAGTAAATGCCTTTTATTTTAGATTCTAAGTGATTTGCCCTGCTGACCTTCAAAAAATCTGTAAGAAAAATTTGAAATATACTCATGTTAGAAAAGTGGATCAAAAACTCATGTCACATAAAGTCTTAATTTTTCATGCAGTATTACCAAGGACTTAAAGGTACAGTGTAACTGAATGGTTGTCGTCTACACTCAGACGTCAAAGAAGAAATAAGTCTTAGTGTTAGTGTGTGCTTCTTTGGAGATAACTTCACTAAAGAATCCACTTTCATTTGTAGTACTGATGCTAGTTTGGGGGTTAGCAGTATGGCACTTTTGAAAGCACATTTACGGATATACCTCTGCTTAATGATGTCACAAGCATTTTACAGAATGTATTAGGTGTTCATATCAAGGAGCCTGCTCATTCAAAATATATTCAAGTATGTTTAGCAATATGGACACTTTATATTTTTTAACACTCCCCTTATACAAAAAAAGAAAAAGGGAAATTGGCTTGTATAAGTAATATAAGTTTTGCCCCCAAATGTGGAAAACATTGAAAAATATAAAGAACATAAGCCTATCCATAAACATAGCGATACCCACTTTTGGCATTTGCGATTATTTTTCCGGATCCTGCATAATTGCTATCACACTGCTTATCCATCTATATATTCTCCTTTTATCTAAACATTACAATCACATGTACTTTTCCTAGAGCCTGAGTGGTTAAATAGGAAAACCAGACTGTTGGGTCGTGGGAATCTGGAGAACGAGATGTCTCGTGCAGCCTCAGAGCTGGCCAGAGTCCCAAGGACGAATCCCAGGTTGGCCTCCACATGGCCCACCACAGTCCTCAATCACTGACCCAGGTGCCCTCGGAGAGCCTGGAAAACAAAGCTGAGGTCATCCCACGTGACCTCTGGAGGCATAGGGTCACCTCCACAAAACCCGCCCTTTCTCTGAGCGGCAGGGTGGCCTCTGGAGGCTGGCCTCCCTCTCTGACTCACAGCATAGACTTTGCCGTGGCGTCTTTGATCAGTCGCCTGGCACACGGGGCTATTCCCAGCGTAGACACATTCCTGTTGTGCGTAAAGAATCGCGTGCAGAAGGAGGTCGGACACATTGTCTTACTCCTGAGGCCAAATTCCGGGCATGTTTTAGGCCCTTTGGCCACGCCATGTGACATTTTACATAAATATTCCCTAAGACCTCTGTTACACAGATCTGCCCGTCTCCCTCCCTGGTGTCATATTAATTCTAAAACTTATAGCTGATCCATTACCAAAGCCAAAAAAAGGGGAGACCTTGAATTAGAAATTTAATGCAAAGAATTTGTGAATTGCTTGTATTCTCACTTTGTCAGCCTGGCACATTTGAGGAAAAAATAAATTTCTAAAAATGTGTGGTGGCTGCTATGCAGTCTGTGTACTCAACAGTTTTCTGTTACAAGGGTCAGCTGTAGAGTAAGAGCCAACCTAAAACAAGGGAAATTTTGAGAAGAGTAATTTTAAACATCTTTTCGTCCCAATCATCCTTGTATTCCAATCGATTAAAAATAAAATGAGAAAATAATTTTCTTTTATCTTTGACTTCGTTACAAGTTTGAGAATTCTGATCATGTGTACATATTCTGCCACATGTTTTCTCTATAATGTCTTCTTTGCATCAAACAGATATTTGTATTTTTTTCCTGTGTTTCCATTTTCTAGAATTTCAAGTGAAAATACTCATGTCTCTCAATCTATTCCTTTAGAACAGCAATTTCTGATTGAAATATAATAAGAGCCATATAACTAACTTTGAATTTTATAGTGGCCGCATTTAAAACGTAAACAGGAACAGGTAAGACTAATTTTAATGATGTATTTTATTTAACCTAATATATATAAAATGTTACCATTTCAACACTGAATCATCTGAAAAATTGACATGTTTACATTTTTCTTCAGATGAAGTCTTCCAAATCCAGTGTGTATTTTGTACCCATAGCACATTCAGACACTGGATGTTCATCAGAAATACTTGAGCTGTATTTAGATTTCAGAAGCGTTGCCATTGAAAAAGTAGACTCACATTTCCAGGTTGTTCCAAACATATTTAAAAGTTTCCCAATAACACAAACAAGCATCAGGTGCTTTTTTTATTTAATTAAAATTAAATAAAATTAAAAATTCACTCCCCTGTCACTCTAAATGATATCAAACTATCATACAAGGTCATAGTGGTCAAAACAGCATGATAATGAAATAAAAATAGACATATAATTCAATGGAACAGACTAAAGACCCCAGAAATAAACTCACACCTGTATGGTCAATTAATATATGACAGTGGAGGCAAGAACATACAACAGGATAAAGATGGTCTATTCAATAAATGGTGCTGAGAAAATTGGACAGATACATGAAAAAAAATGAAACCAGACCACCTTCTTACACCATAAACACGAATAAACTCAAGGTGGATTAAAGACCTATGTGAAATATGTAAAACTCGAAACCATAAAGCTCCTACAAGAAAACATAGGCAGTAAAGTCTCTGACATCTCTCTCAGCAATATTTTTGCTGACATATCTCCTTGGGCATGGGAAACACACACACAAAATAAACAAATCAGACTACATCAAACTAAAAAGGTTTTGCAAAGCAAAGGAAACCATCAACAAAACAAAAAGGCAGCCCTAGCTTGTTTGGCTCAGTGGCTAGAGCATCAACCCGTGGCCTGAAGGGTTCTGGGTTCGATTCTGGTCAAGGGCACATACCTCGGTTGCAGGGTCGATCCTCGGGCTGCATGCGGGAAGCAACCAATCGATGTGTCTCTCTCACATCGATGTTTCTCTCTCTGTGTCTCTCCCCCTACCTTCTACTCTCTCTAAAAATCAATGGGAAAATATCCTTGAGTGAGGATTAACAAAGAAAACCAAAAAATGAAAAGACAAGCTATTGACTGGGAGAACACGTCCACCAATGATACATCTGATAAGGGGTTAGGATCCAAATTTTATAAAGAACTCATAAGTCAACTCCAAAAAAACCAAACAATCCAATTAAAAAGTGGGCAGAGGACCTGAGTAGATACTTCTCCAAAGAGGACATACAGATAGATGCCAATAGACATCTGAAAAGACATACAAATTGGTAGTCACAAAATAGTCACGAGGATGTACAGTACAGCATAGGGAATATAATCAATAATATTGTGATAACTGTGTATGGTGCCAGCTAGGTACTGGAAATACCAGGGGGAGCACTTTGTAAAGTATATGATTGTCTAACCACTATGCTGTCCACCTGAAACCAACACAAAGTAATATTGAAGGGAAACTGTAATTGAATAACAATTAGCCTTAGTTACACACACTTCATGTGCTGGTTTAGTTTTATGCACAGCATTCAATTCCAGTTACTAGTAGCATAGGGAATTGAAAGAGAATTGTCTTGAGAGAGAGAGAAACAAGGGACTGGTATTGACTCTGTGACTAGCTGTTCGACCTGGAATATAGTACTACCCAAGGCCTTCTGGCCTGAATGTCTTTAATTGTACACTAATTTATAATCAGAAATGGACCAGATGTTCTCCTCTGAGGTCCCTTGCGCTCATAAAATGTTACAAGCCTTGTATGCACAAAGGTGCAAAATGCCACACCAATTGAAATGCATTTCTGTGAAATGGAGAGCTATGGCCCTAGCGCAGTGGTTCTCAACCTTCTGGCCCTTTAAATACAGTCCCTCATGTTGTGACCCAACCATAAAATTATTTCGTTGCTACTTCATAACTGTAATGTTGCTACTGTTATGAATCGTAATGTAAATATCTGATATGCAGGATGGTCTTAGGTGATCCCTGTGAAAGGGTCGTTTGACCGCCAAAGGGGTCGAGACCCACAGGTTGAGAACCACTGCCCTAGGCGGTTTGGCTCAGTGGATAGAGCGTTGGTGTGCATACTGAAGGGTCGGGTTCAATTCTGATCAAGGGCGTGCACCTTGGTCGCAGGCTGCTCCCCGTCTCAGGCCCTGGTTGGGACGCCTGCAGAAGGCAACTAGTCGATGTGTTTCTCTCACATCGATATTTCTCTCTGTCTTTCCCTCTCTTTCCAGTCTCTAAAAGTCAATGGGAAAATATCCTCGGATGAGAATTAAACAAAATAATAATAAAGTGGATAGCTATGCAGTGTTAAGTTTTATGATATGTAATTTAGGTGAGAGTGGAGAAGTAGAGAAGAGAATGGCCACTTCACATCTGGTCATCTGCCAGAGTTCTTAGCTCTCTCTCCTTTGTGGGAATACATGTTCATTATAGAAATTATAGAAATAATCTCTTCTCTCACGTGAAATTGCCTGTATTTGTTCCCTACTGCTGCTGCGACAAACTCCCACAGAGTAAGTGACTTGAAACAACAAACACTTATTTCCTCATAGTTCTGAAAGTCAGAAGCCCCAGACTGGTCCCACTGGGCTCTAATGAAGGTGTCAGCAGGGCTGCCTTCCTCCTGGAGGCTCTGGGGAGAACCTGTTGTCTTGTGTTTTTCCGATTCTAGAGGCCAGCAGCGTTCCTTGGCTCCTGGCCCCCTCCCATCTTCAAAGCCAGTATGAGCCTTTCTCACATTGCATCACTCAGACATCAACTTTTCTGCCTCCCTCTTTCATTTTAGGACCCTTGTGATTACATATATAATCCAGGTCAATCTTATCTTAAG
Source organism: Myotis lucifugus (assembly GCF_000147115.1). Taxonomy (NCBI): domain Eukaryota; kingdom Metazoa; phylum Chordata; class Mammalia; order Chiroptera; family Vespertilionidae; genus Myotis; species Myotis lucifugus. The sequence continues at coordinate 11,284 of NW_005872288.1, read as the reverse complement.
GTCAGCTGATTAGCAACCTTAATTTCACCTGCAGTCTTAAGTCCCCTTTGCCATCGTCGCAACAGGTGCTGGGGATAGGATGTGGACATTTTGGGGGACCATTTTTCTGCCTGCCATGCATGGTCATATCTCTGTGGCTTCACAGTTTTTACCAGTGATTTCAGAGCTATTCACTTTTGTCTCTCTGCTCTATTTTCCGACTCTGAATTAGAGGCAACCATCAGTTAATAGAAGACAGGAGTCAACTGAAGGAATTAGGACAAAGAAGTGACCTTGAATGACGAAATAATTTCATTGACACCTGCCTCAACCTCTTGCTGTGTGTTAAAGCTAGTTATACAAGAAGGTTCTTTTACCTACGCCTGTGTTCTCATCCATGGAAAGGTAGAAGCTGTGTCTTTCCAAAGAAATAGGGGTGTATTGCCTGAGCATTTTTAAAAAATCTCTAATCAGAGATATAATAAATTTTGCCAAAGTTCAGTGTGTATTTTTTTCTCTCTGCTGAGCAGGTGGTTGAAAGTTGTGGAATGTTGTTTTTCTGAATATAGAATCATAATGTCCTTGGGAACATGCTCATTAAAATAGAAAAATTGGACTGTATTAATTTGCATTTCAGTTAACTCTTTGGGTAGATTTATATAACTGCCTCTCGCTATAATTATTTGCATCGCTGGTGAAAATGCCACATCCATTTGCAGATTATTATGTCATTATCAGAGGCACAGAGGGAAGTCGAAATTCACTTTTAGCATTTAGAGAAACTGTACGAGAAGCCGGTGTAGGGGAGGCCAGGCAGGGGTTTTCTAGCCCTTCTTTAGGTTGACAGTGTCGTTTAGACTTTACCTTATGAAGTGTTGGTTTGAAGGGTAATAAACTGGTTGGGAGACCTCACTGGTTAAGCTCCATCTCACATTTATGGTGAGATCTGTCTCAACCAGTCAGTCGCCTAGAAACGTTTATGAGTGCATACTCTGTGTCAAAGTCTTTGGAAGGCAATGGGATATTATCCTTAGAGCTGCCATATTGCACAACTCCAGGAGTGGCCATTTATGCCACTCTGTAGACTATATGAATGGCACCCCTGGAGTTGTTCAGCGAATGACTGAGACCTTATTCAGTGATCCTGGCATTGCCCACAAGAAAGCCTATAGCCTGGTGGTGGGGAGAGAGAACAGATTCACAAATGGCCTCTTAAAATTCTTATGCTACGTGTGAGTGGGTATACCCATGAGCACCGAAGAGGGAACATCTAACTTTCTTAAGAAAGTTAGGATATCTAGAAAGTTTTCTCAGATGAGACCCTCCCTACACTGAGTCTTGAAGACTCAATAGGAGACGGTCAGGTAAAAAGTTGAGCAGTTCTGGGCAAAGCCAACAGTCTACAAAGAAACAGAGGTGTGCCAAAGCATTCGGCATTTGCAGGATGTGCACGTATTTCAGTATGACTGGAGTGTGACATTCCTGTGGGAATGTGACGAAGCAGAGCATTGACCTTTCTGTGCCTTGATGCCCTGTTTAGTAGAACAAAGAAAACAGCACTAGCTACCTCATGGGTTTTGGTTTTAAGTGAGATACCATAAATAGAATGCCTAGGACAGGGCCTGACATAAAAAGCACTTAAATGTCAGCTGCTGTTGATGACGACAAGCATGGTATTACAGGAGCCGAATAAACACACAAGGTCTGCATAGCTCCTGCCGAGGAGTTTTGACATTATTCTGTTGGCCTAGGGAAATTGTCAAATGATTTTTTTTTAATGGTGATTTACAGCTTAGTAGATTTATAAACTGTAGCCATCATTTTGCAAGGCTGATTAGACCCTGGTGAATTGAGTCATCTTACTCAAAACCATAGAGGCTGATGAAGAAAAATGTCACTTTATCAATGTGTGTTCAACATGGAAACCACGCAGCATGATGTGATCGTTACGGCAATGAGGTAGGAACCTCGTGTTTCCCTCCCATGAATTGGTAAACTTTCTTCAGTTCCCCTGTCAACATGAAATGGTCTCCTTTGTGAGGATGAGGAGTCAGAGCAAAGGCAGATGAATGCTTTAAAGGGCTTGTTCTCAACAGAGGATGCCGACCCAGCGAATCAGCCCGGCTCACTGACCACAGGTGTGCATGACAGATGAAAGTTCTCAAAGCATTTGGGTCAAGGCACCATCTCTCTGGAAATGGTGGAGACACTCCGATTTTCTCTGCTTTCTCCTCTGACCGATATCCCTTTTGTTTTTTGACACACCCCTGTTCCCAGCCTCTTTTGTCATCTTCGCTTTTGTTTTCGGCAGGCTTTCAGGAGGTGTCACACCTTCCCAGCTTCACTTGCTTCTCTTTAAGGGTGGCTGCTGTTTAATGGGATTTACGTAGTTTCAATAATACACACTCTCCACAGTGTTCATTTTTTCATTGCGTTCAGGAGCTAAATAGTGAGTTCTGGGAATCGTTAGTCGGTTAAGCCCATCATTGTGGGTGAATTCACAGTACTATTAATTACATGGAATGGCCTTTTTTTTCTTTTTCTTTTTTTATTAATCCTCACCTGAGGATATTTTTTCCATTGCTTTTTCAGGGAGTGGAAGGAAGGGAGGGAAAGGGGGGAGGAGAGAGGGAGAGAGAGAGCGAGAGACATCAATGTTCTGACCTCTACTGGTTTCTTCCCACAAGAGCCCACGACTGGGAGTGGGGAGCGAACCAGAAACCCAGGAATATGCCCTTTGAAGGGGAATCGAACCCGAGAGCCTTTGGTGCTCAGGCCCACGCTCTGACCTCCGAGCTACACCGGCCAGGGCTGGGATGGCCTTTCCATTTCTTAGTGTCATCTCATTTTCCTAACCTGTTGTTTTAATCATCTCTTACACTAGATGTTGGAATCTGTCATATTTGGAGACCTGTACTTTCATGAATGTGTTGGGAGGATAAGATTTGTCTCTTGAAGTTGCTGTATTTGTATAGAAATAAACATTCTTTTATCAAAGTTCTATTATAGGACTTTAGAAGTTTAGTATCTTTTTACTGAATGCTTTAGAAATATATACATTTCTTTTACTAGATTTTTATACTTTCACTTAATGCTATAACGTTACTTTATGCATTCTATCAAGCATTCCAAGTTCAGGAAAATCTTTTATCAAAACAGTAATAATGCAAAAAAGACAGAAAATTTGTTCTAGTTATGCTCGATAAAGTACATTTTGTCTTGCCCTCACCTTTATTATGTGATCTCTTCATCACAAACATCAATGTATCCCCCAAAATTAATTATACATTTCAAATTGTAATTACCTGGATGTCTTTAATGATAGTTATTTAAAAACAACAACAACACTGGAGCATCTTAATGTTTAGCATGTGCATTTTAAAATAAAACTAGAACTTTAAAAAAAAAAAAGGTGGAGAAGGCCCACGTAAATTCACTGCCTTTTGGAATATGTATTCCGAATATTGTCTTTAAACATTTAAATCAGAATGCCTTGATAGAATGCTATAATCACTGCTCATTATCTTGAATTCACGTGCAGGTCATTTCTTCTTAACCATTTAAAAAAATGTGAATGTTCACCATGTTTTGCTCCATAGGAAATCAGTCACAATTGTTCATAATGGGTAGTTATTTTTAAATGAAAGCGCTTAAAAAAATAAAAATGAAAGCTCTGAGAAAGATTGCGCTCCCAAATTTTAATGCTTCAAATATTACAGATGTTGACATTGTGATGAAACAGAACTTGCCTCTGGAAACTCTGTTCCATGGAAAAGTTAGAGCTGAGGCTATATTATAATGACATATTTATTAAAATTCTTATGCTGTACTGAAAAGCAGGGGTGTACCTGTGCTATTCTGAATTCTCTGCTCTAAGAAAACATTTTATGATGAAGTACGTATTTGCATTGATACAACATGGAGAAAGTGGTTGTTCTTCCTTACTTGGAATAAACTTAAAGCAAAATTCCAGCAAGAGCACCAGAGCTCTTTCTAAAAATGCAAGGCATGTTTTTCTTTTTCTTTTTAAAAATCCTCTAGCAAAATGGGACCTAAGGCTTTAAGAAATAAATTTAATTTATATGGCTATTTTTGTTTATAGAGGGAATAGATCATCTAAAGTGATTTTACTAACTTACTGTAAAGGGCCAAAAAACACATAAAAAACATGCCCAGTTTGTCAATAATTTTGAAAAAAAAAAAGAGCCACGTTTCTATTATCTAATTCTTTTTTTTTTTTATTGATTTTTTACAGAGAGGAAGGGAGAGAGATAGATAGTTAGAAACATCGATGGGAGAGAAACATCGATCAGCTGCCTCCTGCACACCTCCTACGGGGGATGTGCCCGCAACCCAGGTACATGCCCTTGACCGGAATCGAACCCGGGACCCCTCAGTCCGCAGGCCGATGCTCTATCCACCGAGCCAAACCGGTTTCGGCTCTATTATCTAATTCTAAGAAGCACAATATTCTGAGGTTGAAGTGGATGTGGATGTGGAGAACAAATACTTGGACTCTGTTGGGAATGTCGATTGATGTAGACTTTCTCAGGGCGATGTGTTCATCAGAAGCCTTGAGGTTCATAGCGTCTGATCTAGCAGTTCTACCTCTGGGACTGTAGCCTAAGGAAATAATAGAACAATGGGGCAAAAATAAAGACAACATTTATTGTAGCATTTGTTTAGAATAGCAAACATTTGGAAACGTTTCAAATTTCCCTCAGAAAAATAATCAAAGTATGGTTCTTTCATCCATTGTATATCCTATAGTGATATAGAATGGTGCTGTGCAGGAAAAGACAGCATGATATGGCAAGTAATTTACAATCTAGTGTATAATATAGTTTCACTTATGGTTGAAAAACGAGTGTGCACTGACTTGGTGGATATATAGTTAACAAAATGTTAACAGAAGCTATCACTGCATAATGGATTGTGGGAAATGTTTATTTTGTTCTTTGCTGTTCTTTTAATAAAAGAAATACATACATTTTTACAAGCAAAAAAAATGTTTTAAATCTACCTGTTTGACTAGCACTTCTACTTTTACTAATCTGTTCTACAAGTACAACTGGATATGAGCATGCAAAATGTTAAATAATGTTCAACACGGCATTGTTAAAAATCATTTTTAAAAATTAACCTGTCTACCTATCCCCTATTGTCAGGAGTTTAAGTAAGAAAGGCATAGTATAACCATACTTCACAGCCATTGAAATTGAAGACGTAAATAAATCTGTATTCGTTAATATGGAAAAGATGGCCATAGCCAGTTTAACTCAATGGTTAGAGTATGAGCCCTTGGACTGAAGGGTTGAGGGTTTGATTCTTGTCAAGGGCACGTACCTCGGTTGCAGGCTCAATCCCCAGCCTAGTTGGTGGGTCTGCGGGAGGCAACCAGTCGATGTGTCTCTCTCACAGCGATGTTTCTCTCTCTGTGTCTCTCCCCCTCCCTTCCATTCTCCCCCCAAAAAAAATCAATGGAAAAATATCCTAGGGTGAGGATTAACAACAACAACAACAACAACAACAACAACAAAAATCAATCTATGATAAGAGAAAAAATTATCCAACACACATTTCTGATTAAAAACAAACAAAACTTGGTACATTTAGAATAAGTAGAATTAGTTATGTCTTTTGCTTTATTTTAAATCTACAGTCTCATGCCCAACCAGCATCATATCTTGTGAACACAAGAAGCATTCCAGTTGAAATTTAGTGTATGACAAGAATGCTCACTTTTATAAACCTGACTCAGAAAGTACCAGCCAGGAGATAGCAGATATAAACATGAGAGTGGAAGTTGCAAACTTAGTATTATTTGTAGATATTTTAAGTGCATACCTAGAAAATAGAGAATCAACAGAAAAATTATTAGAATGAACATGAGAAGTCAGATGTCTGGCTAGTAATAATGCTGCTGGCAGGGATACAGGTGCGAAGAAAGGAGAAACTGGATGCATGCATCATCCACTAGGAGAGGTTTCAAAGGTATTACCCACCGGCATTCACACCCACGCGTCATAAAGCCGGCCCAGAGCAAAGCACTGCAGGACATTCTTTCACCTATAACACAGGCTGCTGCCCGCTCAGCATGCGGCCACTGGTTGAATCATAAATAAAAATGACAAAGGACATTATGGAAAGAAAAGAGGGATGACAATCCTGGGAGGAAAAGTCTGAGACTATCTAGTAAGGAGAGAAAGGAATGGGTTCTCAGAAGTCTAGAGCAGTGGTTGTCAACCTTCCTAATGCCGCGACCCTTTAATACAGTTCCTCATGTTGTGGTGACCCCCAATTTCATTGTTACAAATTGAACATAATTAAAGCATAGTGATTAATCACAAAAACAATATGTAATTATATATGTGTTTTCCGATGGTCTTAGGCGACCCCTGTGAAAGGGTCGTTCGAACCCCAAAGGGGGCGAGACCCACAGGTTGAGAACCGCTGGTCTAGAGCTTGTGCCTAAGCCAGCTTTTATACCCTTTTGATCAGGCCTACGTAATGTGTTAGCTTCTTAATGTTTTTCAATTTGACACCTATGAATTGCAAGAGTCCACATTTTGACAAGCCCGGATCTTCAACCTCTCCTGAAAACTTAGAAGCCCCAGCAGTGAATAACGTCCTTTTCTGCAAGAGCAGCAGGGGCTGGAGCGGAGCTGGCTGTCTCCTGCGCGTGCTCAGGGACTCCTCAGGCAGCTGTGTGCGCACACTCTTTCTCTTGGTGCTATCACTCCATCTATCTGTGGCCTTGGGAAGCATTTCAGTTGGAACCCCTGATGCTGATAATGAACCAGAGAACTTGCTAGGCTCTTAGAGGTTAAAGCATTGCCTCTAGGAGTTGTGATGGGTCACCCTGTTGGGAAAAGTGAACAAATGGAGAAAACTTTGCTTTATTAAATGGACAACTTGTTCAGACCCAATAATACATCCAAATTTCCCCCATCTTATTTTTTTTAATATATTTTATTGATTTTGTACAGAGAGGAAGGGAGAGGGATAGTTAGAAACATCGATGAGAGAGAAACATGGACCAGCTGCCTCCTGCACACCCCCTACTGGGGATGTGCCCGCAACCAAGGTACATGCCCTTGACTGGAATCAAACCTGGGACCCTTCAGTCTGCAGGCCGATGTTCTATCCACCGAGCCAAACCAGTTAGGGCCCCCATCTTATTTTTTAAATTGAAAAATTATTTTAAACATTAAAAGATTGCGGGCCCATCTTCGAAGGGAATTGGCGGTTGTCTACATGATCCTCGGTGCATTCTTCCTTCTGAATTCTGCAGCATGTGGAGAATTCTTTTTAGCCAGGGAAATCTTTGGCACATTGTTAAGATCGAGTCTTTAAGCTTTACAGATTCCAAAAGCAAATTAGGTAGGAAAAATGGGACAGGCTTTCACTGTCATTTATGCTGTTGGCTGTGTGTGTGTATGTGTGTGTTGTTGTTTCCTAGCTTATATTCTGTCTGGCTGCCAGATTTGCTAGATATTCTAGAAGTATTAGCATTAATTGCATTTCCCCTTCATTTCTGCTGAAGAAAGTTGGAAGCTTTTCTGTTGGTAGTGATGGAGCTGATTAGACATAAGCAGCGCTGTGAAACTAACTAGCTACTATACATGAAAAAAAGAAAAAGGTAAATTCCTCAGATTCGGCTGTTCTAAAGCTAGAGGCTATTTTAGTGACTTTAAACAAATCAGTATTTATAACCTATTACTTGTGCCCTTACTTCCACCTCCTCGCCCCACTCCAGGGCTTTCTGCCTCAATGTCTCTTCTTTTCTATCATCAGTATTTCTCTTACCACCTGGCCACCTATCAGGAAGGAACAAAGTTTAAGGAAACCCTGTCCTTAGAACCAATCAGTGAACCATCATGATGACATTTTATGCCTTACTTTCCTCTCAGTTTATGTGAAAGCATTTGGCATCTAGTCAGAACTTGAAAAATGTTTTCTCAATTTGAGTCAGCCAAGCTTTTCAAAGCAGAGTCTGTCTGGCTGCCTCCATTTTTTAACCATTTGTGTATTAGGTAGATAGGCTGTGTCTTCCAGTCTTGATATGGTGGCCTTATGTATTAGGTGTCCTATGGGGCTCAGTGGTGCAGTCTCTCTGATGGCCTGAGCTAGACACTCCAGGAATGTCCCCGGTGTGGGTTATGTGAGCCCTTTTGTTGTAGTTGAGTCTTGATTGCTATTGGCCTGGTTGTGCATGGGGTCGATGCTGAGTCTGGCTAGCTGTGAGGATTGACCGTGACCACAGTGTATGAGCTGCTGGTCTGACCCCATAAGGCGGAATTGGCCCCAGCAGGGTCTGGTACCTTGAGAAATATTTCTTTAGTTGTGCCATTTGTAGAGCTAATTGGGTTTTGTTCCGATGGGGTTTGAAGCCTGCCTCTTGGTATATTGGTTCTGGGGCCTCTTGGGGGGAACTCTGATGCAGGTCAATGTCAGATGCTACCTGTTACAGAGCAATCCGCAGATTGTGGCTGTTTCTGCTGGGAACTGGGAACACTTGGGAGGGGTCAAGCTGCGTACCAAGGACAGCTTACACTGGTACGGAGCTAGGGGCCAGGGCAGCAAGGGCTCAAGGCACCTCGAGATTTGCTTCCACTTGCCGGCTGCCTTTTAGGCTTAGTTACTCAAGGAGCCTCTGGAGGTACACAGGTTATGTGAGGGAGCTTCTCAGTGAGTCACCAGGGACAGGCAAAGGATGTTCACCAGGTTGATACAGATTCAAGCTCAGTGCCAGCGGTGGGCCTCTGGCCACTCAACCAGAGTTTCAGGGTTCACCAAGGCCAGCCGCCACTCGCCTGGGGCAATGGCCGCTGTCCCTCTAGCCCTCTAGACCAGGGGTCCTCAAACTTTTTAAACAGGGGGCCAGTTCACTGTCCCTCAAACCGTTGGAGGGCCGGATTATAGTTTTAAAAAAAACTATGAACAAATTCCTATGCACACTGCACATATCTTATTTTGAAGTAAAAAAACAAAACGGGAACAAATACAATATTTGTATTTGCATGTGGCCCGCGGGCCGTAGTTTGAGGACCCCTGCTCTAGACACAGTACCCAGTCTTTCCCTGCATGTCTCCAGTCTGCTCTGAGCTGCCTTCCTGGGGTGAGTTGCTATGAACAAGGTTTTTTGCATTGGCCCTTAAGAGGGTGCCTTTGTTTCTAGTGGGCTCCCATCTCTTTCTGGTGGAAAAAAAAATCTCTGCTTATTTTCAGAGCCAGATATCATGTGAGGTCCTCCTGCTGACTCTGGTGCTTCGGTCTGGGGAGCCCTGTATGGGGTTGAGATCCCATGCTCCTCAGGGGTAACCTTTGCAGCTGAGATATCTCTCCGGATTCTCCACCACCACATGTGGGTGGGGGATCAGCCCTTTTTGGTTTCCACGCTTCCTACCAGTTTTGATGTGGCTTCTTCTGTGAATCCTGGGTGATAAGACTTCTCTCCAGCTAGTCTTCATTGGTTGGTTATTCACGTTGATTGTTCTATAATTTAGTTGTAATTCTAGTTTGATCCTGGGAGGAGGGGAGTGTAACTTCCACTTACTCTGCCCCATCTTGGCTGTCTCACAGTCCTATTTTCTTCAGCATTCTGCCACATGTGACAAGTACTCTGTGTGTAACAAGCAGCACTCTTGGGATATAATCAGAATGCTCTTTTTTTGCCTCTCCCTGTAATTTTATTCAATGGGAAAGGTCAACTTCTGGTACTAGATGAAAACCCAGGAAACTTTCTGCTCACTCTTAGGCAATAAAATTTCCTAGTGTCACTTTAAATCTCTTTTGAAGCTGGTCTCTCAAATGTCAGGTACCATATAATTGGCAAAGCCTGCAACTTCATTTCAGCGCTCTCCTCCCTTGGCAGGGGCCTTCTGCAGGCAAAATATTTCAGCTCCTAGAGAGGGAGGCAGTCCTCCTCTCTGTCCTGGCCTTTGGTCATCAGTCCTTTCCAACTTATTGAGGTTCTAACTTCTTGGGTTCAAAACAATGATAGGAAGAATTCCAGATAACAGAAAAACAAAAATTTTCACTCAAAGGTCTTACTCAACTAGTACTGTTGGTAACATGACTTCTTGTGCTCTAAATTAGGTTAAAATGGACTCTCTTGGGTGCTTTTTATCAAGGGTTCTTCATAAAACATCTGCTCCTCCCTTCACTCGGTCGAAAGCAATCTCTTCGTCTTCTGATCTGTTAGGACTTTTTTTTTTTAATATATATTTTATTGATTTTTCACAGAGAGGAAGGGAGAGGGATAGAGAGTTAGAAACATCGATGAGAGAGAATCATCGATCAGCTGCTTCCTGCACACCCCTTACTGGGGATGTGCCCGCAACCAAGGTACATGCCCTTGACCGGAATCAAACCCGGGACCCTTCAGTCCGCAGGCTGACGCTCTATCCACTGAACTAAACCAGTCAGGGCCTGTTAGGACTTTAATAAGTACTTATGCCTCTTACCCCAGGAGTTTCCAACCTCTGGAGCACATCAGGGTCACTTGGACAATTTTTTAAAAAGAAAAATGCCAGTACTTTGTCCCCAGTCTATGGAGTGGGAATCTCTATATTGGGACTCTGTTGTGTTTGTTTTTCAAAATTTCACAGATGATTCTGACGCTTACTAAGGACTAAGGACACCAAATCCAGCCTCTATTAAAGTTAATATTGTACAGCTTCCTTTCTTTCTGGACTCTCAACTTCCCTTGGGTCTTTTTCTCCTTTTTAATCCCCTCGATAGAGACGTAATCATAACAGATTTGGCCCATTTGGGGCATAAAGGGATTAAAAATCTCAGAGTTCTAGTGGAGAAGCTGTGCCACTGGGATTTGTTCAGTCTTCAGACTGAATCTACACTAATAAAAGAGAAACATGGTAATTAGCGTACGACCGCTACCCTTCCCATTGGCTAATCAGCATATCCTAATGCAAATTAACTGTCAGCCAAGATGGCGGCCGGCAGCCATGCACTGAAGCGAGCAGGGAGGCTTGCTTGCTCCAGTGACTGCGGACTCCAACGTTCCCCGCACTTGCCGGCCTCTCAGCTGCAACTCTAAGCAACTATGTTGCAAATATAGAAGCTAAACAAAACCCCAGAAACCCGCTTCCAGCCAGCCTGACCGCAACATTGTATCAATGTTTTCAGCAGCGAGGCCTCAGAGCTAAAGCTGGCCCAGAATAGAAAAAAGAAAAAAAGGAGTGGTTGGGAGCTTTTACTCACCCGCCAGCCGGAAAACAGCCCTCAGCCCTTCAGCCAGCCTGGCCAGGCAACCCAGTGGGGACCCCCACCCTGATCCAGG
>NW_005872287.1:72222-79569 GCF_000147115.1 Myotis lucifugus | reverse complement strand
CACGGCGGGGCCGGGTTCTGGAGGACCCGAGCAGCCGCGAAGAAGCTCCAAGAGCAGCGGCGAGGACGGGAGCAGCCCCGGAAGCTGCCCAAGCGCAAGATCGTGCTGCTCATGGCCTATTCGGGGAAGGGCTACACGGCATGCAGGTGCGGGGCTCGGGCCGCTCCACTCGCCGGGGACGCGCTCTGGCTCCGGGGAGGGGCCTGGGAGCGAGCGAGGCGCCTCGGGAAAGGGCCGGAGCCCCGCTCTTCTGCGCCGCGCTGCGGGCGAGGCTGAGACGGCAACCCCAGCGCTTGGACCTGGCTGCATCCATGGGAGATGGGCACCAGGGCGTTGGCTGCTCCCGCGGTAGTCGCGGGCCCGCCCTGCCGCTGACCAGGGTCCTGGCCTCGGGCGTGTGATTGGCGCCCTCCTCGCCTGGCAGATGCTGGGACCCGAGACCCAAGCGCAGCCAGGCAGGCTCCCTGGAGTCAGCTGCCCGCGGGCAAGCAGGTGCCCTTTCAGGCGTCTCTCCCCAGCTCCCCAGCGGGGTCCTTTTCCGGAAAGGCAGACGGTGCCCCCCAAAGGCACGTAGATTTTCTTGCTCCTGGTGCTCAACTCTGGTCAGCCTGACTCAGTGAGAAATAAATTCACTGCTTGGACGGAGTGTCTAAGTGAAGGAAGTTTGGAAAAAGGTGGTGTCACCTTTACTGGAAATAGTGGTAGGAAGTGACTTTGTATCCTGTTTTAATTTTGAAAAGCACAGGCTGCACCATGAAGCCAAGTTCATGACCGACATGGTAGCCCCGGGTGTTTGTGGGAGCTGATCGTCCGCCTGTGCCGCTCTTTGACCCGGAATGCTTTTCTGAGGGTGATTTTGGTTACGTGAATTTTGCCTTAGGGCACTGCCTTAAGAATTTAGAGAGAAAGCTCCGTCATCTTCCATTTGCCTCAGTTTCCCCATCAGGGAAATGGGTGGAGAGTGACAGTAGCGCACAGGGCGGACAGAAGGACAGATTGAGATGAGAGGGAGGGGGTTGTTATCACTGTTTGTTTGTTTTTTAGAGAGAGACTTCAACTTGTTGTTTCACTTAAACTGGCAAGTTGTTTCATACAGGCTGTGCATGAAACAACGGGTTTAAGACAGGCGTGCCAAACCCAGCCCTGGCTGGCAATATCCCGGGTGTGTTCCTCTGAGCGAGGGGCCGGCAGTGATGAGGGCGGGGGTCCCTCTGCAACGGGGGCTGCAGACAGACGTGTCCAGCGGCAGGAGGGGGCTGGTTTCAGAGCTGGCAGGTGCAAGACACGGTTCCACTGCTGCCCAGGGTGGGGATTCCTAGAGACTCTGGGTACCCTCAGGGGGCTTCCCCACTCCTCCTGGGAAGGGGACGAGCCGCATGGCCACAGGTGCGGTCCCCATGCTGCGGGCTCGGGCACGCTGCGCCTGCCCCCGCCTGCTGGAGCAGTCTGGGCCCTCTCTCGTGGTCGGTGACCACATGAAAACCCACGTTTTCTCTTCTCTTCCTCAGAGGAATGTCGGGTCCTCGCAATTCAAGACCATTGAGGATGACCTGGTGTCGGCCCTGGTCCGGTCGGGCTGTATTCCCGAGAATCACGGCGAGGACATGAGGAAGATGTCGTTCCAGCGGTGCGCCCGCACAGACAAGGTAGGCGGCGTGCCATCTGGTTTCCACGGTCCACGGATCCCCTGCTCCGCCTCACCGTTCTGTCACCTGAGTCGCGTGGCCATTTCCCCCAGTGGCCGAGGGTCACCTCCGAGCTGGGGCTTTCTTTCCCATCCGCACGATGTCATACGTTACGCGGCACTCGCCCCCGTGGTATATAGAGCGTTGTTCTGGTGCCTGGTCATTCCCTGCGGACGCATCTCTAAAAGCAGGACTCCTCGGGGAGAAGATGTAACCTTTGCGTGGGCCGGCTGCCCAACCGACCCCGCGTGGTGCTTGCAGAGCCGGCCCCAGCTGGCCCCTCACACCCGGTGCCTCCTTTGCAGGGCGTGTCCGCAGCTGGGCAGGTCGTGTCCCTGAAGGTGTGGCTGATTGACGACATTTTAGAAAAGATCAACAGCCACCTCCCATCTCACATTCGAATACTGGGTAAGCCCTGCAGCACTCGACTGAAGTGCTCACGTTGGGGTCAGTGCAGGGCGCGCTTGACGAGCCCCTGGCCCCGGCCCCCCGCCAGCCCAGGTCTGACAGACACCGGGTCGTGTCCCCGCGGGTGTGGGGTGTGGGGTTCGGGGTTCAGTGTCAGGACAGGGCCCTGGCGTGTCTGAGGCCTTTGTCCTCGTCGCTCCCCCAGGACTGAAGCGCGTCACGGGCGGCTTCAACTCCAAGAACAGGTGCGATGCCAGGACCTACGTCTACATGCTGCCCACGTTCGCCTTCGCGCACAAGGACCGCGACGTGCAGGACGAGACGTACCGGCTGAGCGCCGACACGCTGCGGCAGGTGAACCGGCTGCTGGCCTGCTACAAGGGCACCCACAACTTCCACAACTTCACCTCGCAGAAGGGGCCCCGGGAGCCCAGCGCCCAGCGCTACGTCCTGGACATGTTCTGCGAGGAGCCCTTCGAGCGGGATGGCATGGAGTTCGCCGTCATCAAGGTCAAGGGGCAGAGCTTCATGACGCACCAGATCCGGAAGATGGTGGGCCTGGTGGTGGCCATCGTCAAGGGCTACGCGCCCGAGGACGTGCTGGAGCGCAGCTGGGGCGAGGCCAAGGTGGACGTGCCCAAGGCGCCGGGGCTGGGCCTGGTCCTGGAGCGCGTGCACTTCGAGACGTACAACCGGCGCTTCGGCGGCGACGGGCTGCACGAGCCGCTGGACTGGGCGCGGGAGGAGGCGGAGGCCGCGGCCTTCAAGGAGCAGCACATCTACCCCACGATCATCAGCACCGAGCGGCACGAGAGGTCCATGGCCCAGTGGCTGAGCACCCTGCCCACGCACGACTTCAGCGCCACTGCCCACGCGGCGGGCGCCAAGGTGGGGCTGGGGGCCGGGGCCAGGGGGCCGGAGGGGCGGGCGTAGCCCTTCCAGGAGCTTGTCTCATGCTCGCCCGTGTCTGTCGTCCGTGGCTGAGCTTCTGACCCACTGGGTGCTGGTGTCATCGTGCCCACGGTAGCCATGAGCAAGCTGGGGCACAGAGAGGTACATCACTCCCCCCAGGTCACACAGCAGCGGGAGAAACCAGGCCGGGGCAACGTACCAGGTGGCTGGTGACCCTGAAACACGGCCTTAGTGCTCACTCCACGCTTGGTGACCCTGGGCGAGAGACATGCGTGGGTGGCGTCTTTCCGTTTGTGACGTGGCGGTGACGGGAGGACGCCTGTCTTGGGCTGGCAGTGCCGGTCATCACAGGCCCTCTCTTGCTGGTTTAGCGGGTGACACCCCGCCCCCCTCCCTGGGGGTATCTTCCCGTGACCTGGGTGTATCTGGGACATGTTGTCGTCCTCCACACCTGGAGTTGTAAACTGTCCCTGCAGGTAGGTGCACAGGGGCAGCAGGCAGGTAACGAATGGCAGCCAAGGCCAGGGAGGCAATAGGGATGGGTGGAGACTGTAGCAAACCCGGAGCTCCTCTTCACCTGTAGGGGCGACGGCAGCTAGGCAGCAGCCAGTGGTGGCCACGTTGGCGGTGGGCCTGGGGTTGGCAGAGCTGCTCGCATTTTCCCAAGAGAAATGAGAAAAATGCCAGAATTTTATGTGAACTCGCCGACTCTTCAAATGTTGATGTTTATTATTCACTAGAGGCCCGCCTCCACCGTGGCCTGCCTCTCACGCAATCCGGGACCCCTCGGGGGATGTCAGAGAGCAGGCTTTGGTCCGATCCCCGCAGGCCAGGCCGAGGGACCCCACCTGTGCACGAATCCGTGCACTGGGCCTCTAGTATGCATAGAAGATCTTTGGTTAATCTCTTCCCGCCCCCCCCCCCCAACCCCTCTTCCCTCTGAGATTCATCAGTGTGTTCCATGTTTCCATGCCTGTGGTTTCCGCTCCTGCACTGAGGGTCTGCCCCCTGGTGGTCAGTGTGCGTCATAGCGATCGGCTGTGCTGAGGCTTTTATATAGATAGATTTCCCGAGGCGCGGCGAGGGCAGATGGAGCCCGTGTGCAGCTTTGGACCGGGGCTAGCCCAGGCCCTCTGCTCAAGTCCCACTGACAGGCTGCTGCCCACTTGCCGTCTCCACACCCTGCGGAGGGGCCTGCACCGTCCAGTTTGGGAGAACCTGGCTTCATGTCCCCTGCGCCACTGCCTCCTCTGGGGATTTGGAGGAGGCCTGTAAGGACCGCCCCCCCCCCCTCGCCCCGGCCCAGTTGGTCTGAGAATACATGCCGGGGTCACTCCACAAAGGGCAGGTTGGAAGGTGGCTTGGGGTGCACCGTGGACCGCTCCCTGCACGGGGAGGGAGCACCCGCACCCGGGCAGCCTGCCTCCCCACAGCCGCTCCTCTGCTCCTGCTCTGCAGGTCCCCAGCCCCCAGGAAGGCAGCGAAGAGGACGGAGACAGTGACTGAGCGGGGACGCCCCCGGAGACACGTGCACCAGGAGCCGCCGCTGCTGCCACCGGCCGCATCCCTCGCCAAGACGGGAGCCAAGACGCGGCCTCGCAACCTCAGGACCTCGAGACCCACATCGTTCTCAGCTTCCCTCAGGAGAACCGGCCGCCAATCTGTCTCAGCTCAGCGTGAACTCTGTACACCTCAGCGTGTAAAGACACTATTTTTCTAAGGAAATGATTTTCTTACTAAATAGATACAAGCTTTGCTTAGTTACTCCTTTCCCTTTTTTGGTTCTTTCTGCTCCTTTCACCGTGTGCTGCGTTGGGATGGGCGACGCGCGAGTGCGCGGACCGGACGTGCTCTGGTGGCTCCGGGGTTGAGACCCAGCAGGCAGTGCAGCGGGGTTCTTTCCAGGACTTGGCCTCAAGCCCCCAGGATGGGGTGTGGCTGCGTGTAGCGGAAGCCTGACAGGTGGCCCAGACAAGAACAGGTGGCAGCTGGCCCAGCACAGCTGCCCCCTGGGCTGGAGGAGGGCCTTTTCTCTGTCCAGCTGGCCCTCTTCAGCACCTGGCCTTCATCCTGTCAAATCCGCTTGGTCACGTCCGTCCGTGGTCTAGGCGGGAGGGGTTAGGCAGAAGGAAGGGGGACATCACTGACCGACCATGTCCCTTAGCGAGGTCTTCCAGAAGGCCCACCAGCCACTTCCTTCCTTCCCTGGCCAGAGGCTTGTCATGAGATCACATCTAGCACTTGGGTTGGGGTGAATTTCCCGCCAAAATATAAGATGGCGCGTTAAAATGCCTATATCTTTTGAAGTATGGGTTCGATTGAAATGAAATATTTGGTAATACGCAGTTACAATCGGCCCGAGTTTACACGTTTCCCGCACTCCACCGCAAATCTATATGAACCGAGTTTAAGACGGCTCCCGCGGAGTACGCGCAATTCACGCGAGCCGACTTAACTCGTTTCCCGCAACCCAAGTGCTAGCTGCAAGGGAGGCTGGAAAATGCCTTTTATAAAAAGTGACCCATTAGCAAAGAAGAGGTGGGTGGGTCACTGGCAAGTCTGCTGGAGAAGCTATGAGAGAGGACTTCAGGTGGGCAAGTGGTGTGTGTGCATACCCATGTGCATGCATGTGAGATGTGTGAGTACAGGTGATACATACGATGCATGCACGCTTACATGGCATGCGCACATCTGCGTGTATGCACGCATGCATGCACAACAGGGTTAAGCAGATACCTTCCAGGGACTTCCCCAGCTGTGCATTCCCACCATTTCAAATTACTCCATCTCCCTGGACTGGTGGGCCCCCCTCTTTCTCAGTAGGTGGGCTGCGCTCCCTTTTATCAGCCAATAGAAGCCCTGGGATGGGACCCCCCACCTTCCTGAATCCTGCTCCAAGCCTGTACTCACTCTCCTTCCTCCTTCCCCACGTTGCAGTAGAAGCCACCCTCTTGTCTTACACAAATGCCCCCAGACCCCATCATCACTTCCCGCATCCCCGTTAAACTGCCTTTTTCTTACCTTTAACATCTCTACTGCACCATCAGCACTCACAAACGTGAAGTCACTCCCATTATCCAACGTATTTATCCCCTTCCAACTGCCCCCGTGTGTCCCTTTTATAGCCAAGTTTTCTTCTAAACATTTTTTAGGGTGCGTAGTATCAGAGAGGGCATGTGCACCTGCATTTTGCTCAGGAGTTGATCGCTTTAGCCTGCATTTCTTTTTTTTTTTTTTAATAAAAATTTAATTGGAATATAAAACTCCTTCTTGCAAAGTGCACAATTCAGTAGTTTTTTTAAAATATATTTTTTATTGATTTCAGAGAGGAAGAGAGAAGGAGGGAGAGAAAAACATCAACGATTCTTCGGCTGCCTCCTGCACCTCCCTCACTGGGGATCGAGCCCACAAACCCGGGCCTGTGCCCTGACCAGGAATCAAACCATGGACCTTCCCGTCTGCAGGCTGATGATCTACCCATTGAGCCACACCGGCCAAGGCTCACTGTGGTTTTCTGTTTGCATTTCCCCGACCCCTGATGATGCTGAGCATCTTCCCATGTCCTTATCAGACATTTTCCTTTGCGGCATGTCTGCGAGTGCCTTGCCCGCTCACAAGTAATCTGTCTTTTAACTGGGTTGGTGGTTCTTTACTCCGGATTCAAGCGCCGTATCCGGCATATGCCTTACACATGCTTTTGTTCAGCCCGCGGGTTGTCTCTTCTCAGCGGCGCCATCGTATCTGTTTCTCCTTTGGTGACTTCGGGTTTTGGGGGTCACTTCTCAGAAACCAGAGTTGTGCGGCCGGACACCTCCGTTTTGCAGCGTCAGCACTTCCACGCGGGCCTCGGACCCACGGCGAGGTCGCTTTTGCAAGTGCAGTGAGGTCGGGGTCGGGCGTCATTGCTGCACGGGTGGGCGCCCTCGTCCCAGCCTCTTTGCTTGAGGAGCCCAGGGATTCTGGGAGGCGACCCCCTTTGCTCCGTTCTCCCTCTGCCCTCGCGGAACTCACCTCCCAGACTGCAGACTCTCGGCGAAGAAATCGCTCCAATCGCGCTGGGCGGCTGGGCGGCCGGGCGCCAGGGCTCGGTCCGCCGTCGGCCCCCACCTCGCCCGGCCTCTCTAGCCCGCCCGGCCGTCTCGACACCTCCCGCCCGCTGACGTCACGCCGGCCGCCAGCGCGCAGCTGCGGCGCGTGCGCCCGTCCCTTCCGGCTCGCCGTAGCAGGCGCGCCGCCGCTATTTCCGCCCGGGGCCCCGGATGCGCCGCTCCGATCCGATCCCAGCGGCGCCGCCTTTACTTCAGCGGCGGGCCCGGATCCCGGGTTCCCGATGCCAGGCCAA